>NW_026869170.1:0-96703 GCF_020745735.1 Hemiscyllium ocellatum | reverse complement strand
GCTCTCTCGCCCTCCCCTCCCTCCGTTTCTCTCGGACGAATCTCTCTCCCTCCTACTCCCTCCCTCCCTCTCTCTCGACACACTCTCCGTGCTCCTGGTCCTTCCCTCCCTCTGACCCCGAGACTGGAGACGAGGGAGAGTGAAAGGGGGAGGTTGTGAGAAAGATTGAGAAAGAGTGAGTGTGTAGGGAGAGAGAGGGGAGAAATGTGGAGTAAGAGTGGGGGAGATGAAATGGGGATTCCAGGTTGGAAAGGGGGTGGGGAGGGGGACAGAGGGAGTTAACCCCAGCTCCTGAGCTCAGGGCGCGGTGCCCTCCCCTTCCCTGAGGACCAGGACTTGGGGCTGAGTCTGTCTCTCTCCAGCTCAGCTTCTCCAACACAAAGACACACAACAACATCGGTCCCTCTGCTGCTCGGCACGCTGTAATCAGCATTTTTATTGGTTACAAATGGAAGTGATGGATACAGTCAGTGGGATGGTGCCTTTTCTCACTGGCCCCTGAGTTGTGAGAAACATTGAAATGTTTCCCTGTAACCCCCTGTGGGATAAGGATGGACAAACCAGCGCTCCCCTCAGTCTGTTACCATAGCGACAGGCTGCTCCATCGCTGAAACACTGAACTGAAATGAGAAAATCCCGGATGGTGTGATTAATGAGGGAATTTGATGGATGGATGGATTTGGGTGAAGGGATATTTCAGCACATTCTTCAGCTGCTGCCTGAACTTAGTCTGGGTCACGGCATAAATCGCGGTGTTTGTGCAGCAACTGAGGAGCTGCAGCATGAAGCCCAATTCCCGCACAAACCAATCGAGATACACAGAGTCATACCCAAACCACCACATCCGTTTCCATATAGAATACAGCATTAACGTTGACCATAACAGGATGAAATTGGCCGAGATCACAAACAGTAAAATGATGGATTTTTTTCGGTTTCTCATTTCAGTGTCAGACTGAGCGTCCCCATTGGTGTGAGCGCGGAGTCTCCTGCGGGCTCTGCTGGTCACTAAAATGTGTCTGACGGTGAGAACATTGAGCAGCAGAATCAGGAGAAATGGGACACCCGGGGTTAGAATGCGGTGGAGGGACTCGATTGTGACCCAGACACTGGAGACTCCAACAGCGTCTGTTACATCACAAAACCAGGGGACGTTCCCCAGCAAATACCGAGCCGTGAGCATAAAATACCAGAAATGTTCTTTAAACAGCTCAGCACAGTCACTGCTCCCAGAACCACAGCCGCCGTTTTCTCACTGCAATATTTACTTTTCAGCTTCTGGCAACAAATGGCCACAAACCGATCAAAGGTGAAAGTGACGGTGAACCAGACAGAGCAGTCAGTGGCTGCATAAAGCAGGACGGCGTGGATATTACACACGGGGACGGAGTACAGGAAATAAAACTGTTCCCAATAAACAATGGGAATGTGTCTCAGGATCAGGTCGAGGATAATGACCAGGAGATCCGCCGCTGCCATGGCCCCCAGGTAACGTCTGACACATGGAGACAATCCACAATCTTTATAAAGCAGGACGTAGATGGTCACTACGTTAACTGTGAGGAAGGAAAACAAACCCATTATCCATCAGCCTGGAGGCAAAGGGACCCGTTTGATCGGGGACCCAGTGAGATTTTCAAATGTGTCCCTGTATTCAGGGATTTATTAAAATAATTGGAGCTGGAATAACAAATGGGAAGGTCAGAATTACTGACAAAAATGTGACATAAACCACAAGAAACCCTCCCTCCCCAACACACAGAGACACATCCATAAGGACAGATGGTTTCTAGAACATTCCCACACACTCGATCACTCGAGAGCAGACACAGGTCACTCCTTCCCAGTTCCTAATACGGAGGGTGGGAACGTTGCTGTCCTGAAGGATTCTCCCCCAGTTTCCTGAAGACAAACGGAGTTTGGGAATTTCTGTATTTTGGTCTAAATTGTGGTCGATCCTGTGTCGTGGAGAAATGTAAACGCAGGGAAAACGTATTCCCCCCTTTAACTGCCTGAGGGGCCTTCGGAACAGTGTCTCCTTCTCCCTGGAACGGGATCTCTTCCCTCGGGATCTTATCGTTTGTTCAATTCACTGACGTCCGGCCGTTCACAAACAAACAACGTCAGGGACAGAACGTTCCGGGGAATGTCAGTTATAGAATGTCAGGGACAGAACGTTCCGGGGAATGTCAGTTATAGAATGTCAGGGACAGAACGTTCCGGGGAATGTCAGTTATAGAATGTCAGGGACAGAACGTTCCGGGGAATGTCAGTTATAGAATGTCAGGGGACAGAACGTTCCCGGGAATGTCAGTTATAGAATGTCAGGGACAGAACGTTCCGGGGAATGTCAGTTATAGAATGTCAGAGACGGAAACTTCCGGGGAGCTCCGTGACCTGTCCATCACCTTTCTCCCCATCCACCACCATGATGTACTGTGCACAGGCTAGATATCCATCCAGCACGGGGAGCTGTGCAGGCCACATCATTGTATTATCCATAAACCTCAGCCAGACAGTCTGACCAGCACAGAGACCTGTGCAGTGATCACCCGTGAATTCATCTGTAACCCAGGAGCAGTTACCCTCCCAGCATGTAGGGCTGGGTACCCCACCCCAGTGCATTGATCTGTAACCCAGGAGCAGTTACCCTCCCAGCATGTGGGGCTGTGTACCCCACCCCAGTGCATTGATCTGTAACCAGGAGCAGTTACCCTCCAGCATGTAGGACTGTGTACCCCACCCCAGTGCATTGATCTGTAACCCAGGAGCAGTTACCCTCCCAGCATGTAGGACTGTGTACCACCCCAGTGCATTGATCTGTAACCCAGGTGCAGTTACCCTCCCAGAATGTAGGGCTGTGTACCCCACCCCAGTGCATTGATCTGTAACCCAGGAGCAGTTACCCTCCCAGCATGTAGGACTATGTGCACCACCCCAGTGCATTGATCTGTAACCCAGGAACAGTTACCCTCCCAGCATGTAGGACTGTGTACCCCACCCCAGTGCATTGATCTGTAACCCAGGAGCAGTTACCCTCCCAGCATGTAGGACTGTGTACCCCACCCCAGTGCATTGATCTGTAACCCAGGAGCAGTTACCCTCCCAGCATGTAGGACTGTGTACCCCACCCCAGTGCATTGATCTGTAACCCAGGAGCAGTTACTCACCCAGCATGTAGGACTGTGTACCCCACCCCAGTGCATTGCTCAGTAACACTGTGTTAGATCCCTGCCCAGTGAGGGGAAGCTTGCAGCCCATGCTGGAAGTGACAGGATGTGCAGCTCCCACCCATTTCCAGCTCCATATCTCCATTGTGCCCTGACAAGGGGGTGCTGTGGGTGTGAACATCACTGCCAGAGAGAGATGGCGGGGGGAATCAGTTTAAATATCACCACATGGGAGGGGTTTGGGGTATAGACAGAGAGGGGGAGACTGAGAGACAGTGTCATTGTAGGATGTGTTCCCAGGTTTCAGAATGCTGAAATGTAGACACTTCGATAGCATCCTGTAACATGAGCCAGTCTTCCCAGGAAAGATGGGAAAAAGGGACATTGGTGTGAGGTCAGATGAAACAACAGCTGCTGTGTGGTTTTGAAATTACGTTTATGTAATTTTAATAAGTGTCTTATTGAAACAGTATATTGCTGTAGAGTTGGAGTAGGGTAATAAGCAGTTAGGAGAAAGAGGGTCCCAGAGTTGTGAATAGTTGATGTAAAATGTTCACTTTCAGAGTTAAAAAAATACATTGAAATTTTTTGTTTAAACACTGGAATTTGGGAGTTCTCTATCACTCATATTTCAACAGTTTACAAGGTAAATTGAGCATTTCTTTATGTTTAGTTTAAGTTACCAGATGAGATCTACGCCGTGTCCTAACAATTGCTGTGTGTGTATCTGTGTGTCTCTGTGTGGGGCAGGTCTGGCTGTCTCTGTGGTGCTGAAAGTGATGCAATGCCACCCTCTGCTGGCCTCCACACGCCACTGCACAGGCATTGGCAGAGGGTGAAAACCAACAGGGATTCATTCAGAGAGGGGGAGGGAGAGGGCAGCTGCTCACAGCACCATCCAAACTGATGTCTTATCCATTTACTGATCTAAATGTCCTTTAAAAATTGTAACTGTCCCTATTTTCACCAGTTCCTCTGGAAGTTCATTCCACACACAAGCCAGCTTCTGTCTAAAATAATTACCTCTCCTGACTTTTGTAAATCTTTTTCCTCACGCCTCAAAATATCCCTCAGTTTTGAATCCCCAACTCTCGGGAAAAGACATCAGCCCTTTAGCTTATCTGTACCCCTCATCATTTTATAAACCTCTGCAAAGTTACCCCTCCACCTCATACTCTCCAGTGAAAAATGTCCCAGCCTATTCAGCCTCTCCTTATAGCTCAATCCCTCCATTTCCAGCAACATCCAGGTTAAACTCTTCTGAACCCTCTCCAGCTTAATAATATCAAGGTCAATAATATCAAAGTGAATAGTCAAGGTATTTGCTAAGGGTACGGGGGAGACCAAAACTAGAGGACATAGGCTTAAGCTGAGAGAGTAACATTTAAAAGTGACCTAAGGGGCAGCTTTTTCACCCAGAGGGTGGTGTGCCTATGGAATGAGCGGGCAGGATGACCAGACTGGACACAGTATTCCGGAGAGGTCTCACCAATGTCCTGTACAGCCACAACATGACATCCCAATTCCGATACTCAAAGGTCTGACCTATGAAGACAAGTGTGTTAAACACCTTCTTAGCCACTTTCTATATCAGATGCAAATTTTAAAGAATTAAACCTGACAGCCTAGGTCTCTGTACTACAACACCACCAAAAGACCCTACTTTTAATTGTATAGGTCCTGTTCTTGTTTGATTTACCAAATCCAATGCCTGGCATTAATCCAGACTATCCTCCATCTGCCACCCCTCAGCCCAGTGTGTGATATGACTGCCACCTCCCCCTCCCCCATCAATTTTAAAATGCCCACCCCCTCCAGGAGGCCTGCACACTCCGGCCTTGATTTTCACAAAGACCCTGACCTTGGGTTGCCTTGTGTGGTTAGAGGGAGGAGGGACGGATTGCAGACACAGTCAGTGGGGAGGAGAGGCTGGACAGTAATCAGCGGCCTGGTATCATTTCATGGTTTTAGGAAGAGGGCAGACACATGTTAGAGGTGGGTAAGATTGATCGGTGTTTTGGGGTCAGAAATTAAGCCCTTCCTTCGCCTCTGGTGTTCAGTAATAAATGTCTATTTGAGACCCTTCATTGGGCAGAGTGTTTCTGCGGGATTTGTTTCCCTAATATTGCAGACTACAGATAATAGCGATTAAAGATGGTCATAGTTAATTTCAATATTCAGCAAGTACACTCAATATCCTACAGTTGAGACAAATATCTTGCATTTGTTTAATAATACAAAGTGTTGTTTGTAACTCAGTAATAGTAACCTGATTATAATCAATCCACACTGAGCTGGAAGAGGGCACTAAAATATGACCCAAAATCTGGGTATGGTAGTATAGTGGGCAGTGTCCATGTCTCTGAGCCAGAGCTCTGGATTTGATTCCAATTCCTGAACTTGTGTGGTAGTGTTCCTAGCTCTGGACCAGAAGGTGTGGATTCATGTCCTGCCTGTTACAGAGGTATGTCACAGCATGTCAGAACAGGCTGATGAACAAACACACAGGAGAATAATGTTACAGCTTTATGGGTATTGCTGAGTGGTGCTCGTGTCCCTACCTCTGGGCACAAAGGTCTAGGTGTAAATCCCACAGAAGTGTCTCCTAATATATCCGAACAAACTGATTAAACTGGTTTAGAATGGTGACTTGATGGAGAAGGAAGAGGTGTCGGTGTTGCATTTCAGAATTTAGCCCCGGGATGACTGAAAGTACAGCCATTCGTGTTGATTGAAGTCACATTTCGCAGCAGGAAAGGTTCATAAAATCTGAATGGTCATGGATAGGTTGAGTATTCAGGGTTTTTCCCCCGGTTAGGGGCGTCCAAAACTCGATGGCATTGGTGGAAAGTGAGAGGGGAAAGGTTTTGATGGGGCCTAAAGGGCATCTTTTCACACAGAGGGTGGTGTGCGTATGGAATGAGCTGCCAGAGGAAGTGGTGGAGGCTGGGTACAACTACAGCATGTAAAAGGCATCTGGATGCTGACAGACCTGCTGAGCTTTTCCAGCAATTTCTGTATTTCTTTTAAAAATGCATTCATTTTAACACACGTATTCTGAATAAATTAGACACTTTTATTTTTTTAATGAAGCAGGAACATAAAAATATATCTTCAAATCGACCAAGACCATTCTCTGCTCAGGGTATGGCTCTGTGTATGACAGCAGCAATGATGCACCGACATGGAACAGGGAATGTGATGGAGACATAGTTTGGACAATGTACATGGGATAATATCTGGACAAAGTTCTTTCAAGTAAAAATTGGCGAGTTTGTGTGAGTGTGTGTGTGTGTTTTATAGAAAGGGAAATATTGATTATATATTTGTAATACAAAAATAGTTTGCCATTCATCTTTCCACCATAGTTGGAGTAACATTGCTGTGGATCATAAACGTGCTATTTGAGCAGATTAAAGATACTAGCCTGACTTGTTCCTAAAACTGACCCTGACCCAGTCTGAAACCGATATCATCGGCTATATCACCGACCTGGTAACATTTAACATTTGTTGTGAGCAGTGAGAGAGTCGGACTAGAAAAGGAAACAGTGACCCAAAAAGCCGGGGAACTATAGACTGGTGAGCCAGATGTCGGTGGTGGGTGAATTGTTGGAGGGGATTCTGGGGGATAGCATTTACATACATTTGGGAAGGTAAGGGCTGATCGGGATAGACAACGTGGCTTTCTGCATGGGAAATCATGTCTCACTAATTTGTTTGAGTTTATTGAAGAGATGACAAAGAAGATTGATGAAGGCAGTTTGGTTGACATTGTCTATATGGACTTCAGCAAGGTGTTCTTTTAAAGAACAAAGAGCAAAGAAAATCTTACAGCCCAGGAACAGGCCCTTTGCCCTCCAATTCAAATGTCCTGTCTAAATCTGTCGGTCAATTCCTAAGCATCTGTATCCCTCTGCTCCCCACCTACTCCTCTGCTCCCCACCTACTCATGCATCTGTCTAGACGCACCTTAAATGAATCTGCCGTGCCTGCCTCTACCACCTCTGTTAGCAACGCGTTCCAAACGCCCACCGCCCTCTGTGTGAAGTACTTACCGCGTGTATCCCCCTTAAACTGTCTACCTCTCACTTTGAAAGCACAACCTCTCGTTATTGAATCCTTCACCCTGGGAAAAAGCTTGTCTCTGTCCACCCTGTCTATAACCTTCATGATTTTTCAAACCTCAATAAGTTCCCCCCCAATCTTCATTTTACTAGTGAAAATAAACCTAGCCTACTCAGCCTCTCTTCATAGCTAGTATTTCATTCTGATTGGTAGACAGATTAGTAAGGTTCGGTCACATGGGATACAGAGGAAACTAGTCACAATTGGCTTGAAGGAAGAGGGGTATTTTTCAGACTGGAGGCTTGTGAGCAGCAGTGTGCTGTAAGAATCAGGACTGAGTTCACAACATTTCATCATTTATGTCAAGGATTTAGATGTGGATATTGGGGCCATAGTTAGTAAGTTTACAGACGACATCAGAATGGTGATGTAGTAGATTATCTCAGAGTACAACAAGACCACAAATAGATGGGACAAAGGGGCAAGGAGTGACAGATGAAGTTTTATTTAGATAAAGACGAGGTTTTGTATTTTGGGAAGGCAAATCAGGGCAGAAGTTATACACTTAATGGTCAGGTCCTGGGGAGTGTTGTGGAACAAAGGGACATAGGGCTGCAGGTACATTGTTCCTTGAAAGTGGAGTCGAATGCAGACAGTGCGGTACAGAACACATTTGGCACATTTGCCTTAATCAGTCAGAGCATTGAGTATAGGGGTTGTGGTGGCATGTTGTATCTGTACAGGATGTTGGTGATGCCACTTTAAGAATACCACGTACAACTCGGTTGTCTGCAGAAATGACTTACACAGATGTCCCAGGACTGGAGGTTTGAGCTTTAGGGAGAGGTTGATTAGGTTGGGGTGTTTCCCCCTGGAGTGTCAGAGGTTGAGGGGTCACATTATAGAGGTTTATAAAACCAGCAGGGGCATGGATATTCTGAACAGCCATGCTCTGCTCCCCAGGATAGGGGAGTCCAGAACAGGAGAGTATAGGATGGAGGGAAGAGGGGGAATGATTTAGAAGGGACTGAAGATAAATGTTTCACACACAGAGTGGTGTGTGTACATAAAGTGCTGTCAGAGGAAGTGGTGAAGGAGGTTACAATCGCACATTTAAAAAGTATCTGAAAGACGAGGGATATCGGCCAAATGCTGGCAAATGGAACAGGATCAGATTTGATATCTGATCGGAGTGAACAGATTGGACGAACGGATCTGTTTCCATTCTGCATGACACTTTGATTCTATCAGAGGAACGACGAATAACTCTGAATGGACTTTCAAGTGGGAATCCTCTTCACTGGAAGTTTATCATGCCTCTATGTTCACATTGATTGAAAGCTGCATTAGGTAAATATTTGACAGAGAACTGAGTCATGGATAATGGGACACAGACAGGAAAGTGGGGCTGAGACCACAACCTGATCAGCCACCATCTTAGTGCCTGCTGGAGAAGGTTCAACGTATCTAATGTCTCACTCCTGTCCCTCAATTCCGTGGTCCTGTGTTCCATTCAGGCCATTAAACCTGTTAGGCAGGAGCATTTAGAGACGACTTACTTCTATAACCTGGTGCACAGAAACAGAGGAGATCATTTGGACCTTCAAGATTGTCCCACACGCTTTGATGTGATTTGAGAAATATAATTGTAAAACCCAGGCTGGGTATGAAAGAGGCCCCTCATCTCTCTTTACAGAGCTTCCCCTCTCTGAAACTTGTGCTCCATTTGTGGCTCATGTTGTAGACCCAAGTTCACTATGAATACAGCCTCCATACCTCACCCAGAGATGGCTCACAAAATCCTCTGGTCTCCCTGACGGCAACATTCAAAAACAGAACATTCATGAAAATAAAACCCACTAACTTTCCAATAACAGAATGTGAGAACATCAGACACAGGGACAGGTCGTTCACCCCCCAAACCTGCCTTGCCTTTCACTAAGATTGTGGCTGATCTGTTCTCGGTATGAAATCCTCTTTCATACCCGATTCTTCATCGCCCTCACCTCTCGGACTGGTCAATATCCATCTACCTCTTCAAATACTTTCAGTCATCGAGCTCCCTGAACACTCTTGAGAAGAGAAATCTTGATATTCAATGCCACCTGTTTGAAGAAAACCCTTGCTGCTCCTATACCATGGCCTATTGATATGAACAAAAGGGGTTGACACAAGGGGTCAGGTAAAAATGACTGGCCCTGATATCAAGGCAATGGCTAACTTTTGTTGACATCAAAGAGCTTAACAAAACTGGACTTAATGGGAATCAGAGAAAACTCTCCAGTGTTTGGAATCAAACATGGCACAAAGGAAGATGTTCATCATCTCAGTCCTGGGTCACCTCTGTGGGAGATCCTCAGGGTAGCTTCCTCTTCACAAACATCTTCAGCTGCTTCATCAATGTCTCCCCGCCCCCAACCTCCCCACCATAAGATCATAAGTGGGGATGGTCACCAAAGATTCCACAATGTTCAGTACATTTTGTCCCCCGTCAGCTCCTGAACTGGTCTGTGTCCATGTGCAGGAAGACCAGACTCCATTGAGGCTTGTGCTGTTAACGTGTCTGTAACATTCATGTAACAGCACTGCCTAACACTGCATATTGCCACAGTAAAACAAGAGTTCATTCCGCACCTCACACTGGTTTCACAGGAACATGAGGAAGTTGTTCAGCCCATTGACACTATTGGAGAAGAACAGGGACAGCCCATTCAGTGCCTCCAACATATTACTCAGGAAGAGAAGGGGTCTAGTGTGATGGGCCACACCAGAGCCCTTTGAAAATATTTGAAGGCAGTAGCCTAGATTCTTATGTTTTCTTATTTTAAAGGAAATGTAAAGTGTCTGTTCCAGATGCAATGTGACTGGTCAAACTACTCGGTGGTGAGCAAAGTACATTTATTTAAACACGAAAGATGAAATAAAACCAAAGAAAGAGAAATTTAGAATAACATAATTCTATTGGACAGCTTAACAGAATAATAGAACTAGGAGCTATTACTAATGAAAGAGTCCAACATAGGAAATTCCAATAACCACAAAAGGAAAATGCAGGAATAGAAAACAGCATCTAGAGAAAATTCAGAGAGTGTAGCAGCCAGGAGACATTCTGTGAAACTTCCAACTCGGTGGAGACCCTATAATTTTTGATGTTACTGAGAAACCAAAACCCAGTGATCCTAATCTGTGAGAGCTGGCCACACCCATTCACTGCATTAAAATAAACCTAAGGCCTCCCTCGCTGTTTACTCAAGTGGTCTTAACTAGCCAGCTTCGTAACGATCGTTCAATATCTCTCTTAAAAGAAACCAGGATAAAAAAGCCTCTTAAAGCTACAGCATCATCACACTTGTCAACACATCGAGCTGTCAAACAGGTACCAGGGGCAACCCAATCAGGCCCTTGGCCTTGTCCAGTCGAACGAGGAAGACGCCAGTCAGTCCCTTGAGTCACTTACACAGGAACAGGAGGAGGCCATTCCCACCTCAATGCACTTACACAGGGGCAGAATGAGGTAATTGATGCGATTCCTGATGAATGGCTTATGCCCAAAACGTCGGTTCTCCTGCTTCTCAGATGCTGCCTGCCCTGCTGTACGTTTCCAACAATCGACTCTCTACTCTGATCTCCAGTATCGGCAGTCTGAGCTGTCTCCTAATTGATGCTCCAACATGATAAACAATTGGAGCAGAGGCTGCACAGACAGACTGCTCCACGTTGTTCCTCATGGCTCTGTTGCTCATGATACGCATGTGGGACTTTAATTTGGTTTTCTCGCGGTGAGGAGGGAAGCCATATATCTTGTGTGAAGTCTCAAGAAGGCACCTTCCATCTCCGAGAAGCCAGCCTGGTGTTCTCTGTGTAGGGTGGAAGCTGATGGGAATGGCTACCTGTTTCAGACGGAAGGTATTGTAGCTGCTGTTGGGGATTGTGAGTAACCTGACGTTCAGAACAGGTTCACACGTCGACTACACAATAACGTGGGGAGAGTTAATGTAGGTATATAAACTATTAGGAAAGACACGTTGGACTGATGGATGGACTCTCTAAGTTCAAATAATGCTGATCTTGTTCATATTGATCTTGTCCCGTGCATGTCCTGTTCAGTGTAACCGTTATGCCTTACTCTGTCCTAGTCTATTTCCACCCTATGATCTGTCTGGCCATGCTTACTATAATCTGCCTCCACTGCTCATAAATAAAGTGTTTCCCTGTACTGAGGTACATGTGGCAATAAAGCAAACCAATCAATCCTGGGTAAAGTATGGAATTTCTCTCCTTGTCAATGTCTGTTTGGAAATAAGTGATCGCTGCCACTCCTCGTGTTTCAGCATCACCATTTCGTCTCTCAGCTCGACAGATTAAACACTCAGCCTCTTCACTCTATTCTCATGTTACCATCACCCGTGTCTGTGGTAAGGAGATCATTCATTACAAAGGTGATCAAATCTGTAGAGAGTGCCCCAAATACTCTCTCAGCAAGGCTCTACAACAGCAGGAAGATGGCTTTACTTATGTATTCGAATCATCTTACAATGAAGGACAGCACACCATTGACTGCGCCCCTTACTTACACAGGGTTTGATTCAGAGCAGTCAGCATAGACTTGTGAGTGGGAGATCATGCTTCCCAAATTTGTTAGAGTTCATTGATGAAGTGACCAGAAAGGTTGATGAGGACAGAGCAGTAGACGTAGTCTCTATGGATTTCAGTCAGGCCTTTGATAAGGTACCACATGGCAGGCTGCTCTGGATGGTTATATTGCATGGAATGCTGGGGGAACAGGCCAATTGGATGCACAGTTGGCTTGATGGTAGGAAGCAGAGGGTTTAGTGGAAGGATGTTTGTCAGACTGGAGGCTGGGTCCATGGCTGTGTGTTGTCTATGATTTGGTTGAGAATGTACAAGGCATGATTAGTAAGTTTACAGATGACACTAAAATAAGTGGGAGCATGATCAGTGAGGAAGTTTATCACAAATTGCAGCAGGATTTTAATCAGGTGGGGAAGCGGGCCGAGAAATGATAAATGGAATGTGTGAAGTCTTGCCTTTTGGAAACTTAAATCAAGGTAGGAGTTTCATGTTGAATGGGAGGGCCTTAAGGTGTGTCGTGGGAAGAATGACCATTGGGTTCAGGTGCACGGTTCTCTGCGAGTGGAGTCACATGTAGACTGGGCAGCGAGGAAGTCTTTTGGCACACTGGCCTTCATCAGGCAGGACTTTGAGTATAGAAGTTGGGGATTTATGTTGCAATTACACAGGACTTTGGTAAGGCCTCACTTGGAGTATAGTGATCAGTTTTGTCACCTTGTTATCGGGAGGATATTATTAAATTAGAAAGAGTGCATAAGAAGTTTATAAGGATGTTGTCAGGACCCAGTGGTCTGAGTTATAGGGAGAGGTTGAACAAACTAGGACATTTTGTTTAGAGTGTAGGAGACTGAGGGGGGACCATATAGAGCCGTATAAGATCATGAGGGATATGGATAGGGTGAATGCTCTCAGCCTTTTTCCAAGGTGTAGAGAATCGAGAATATAGGGGATGAGTTTAAGGTTAGAGGGGAAGGAATAAAAGAGAAACTGAGGGGCCACTTCTTTCCACAGAGGCTGGTACGTGGATGAGCTGCCAGCAGATGTGGTTGATGGGGTACATTAACAACATTTCAAAAGCATTTGGATAAATATGTGGATAGGAAAGGACTAGAAGGATATGGGCCAACTGCAGGGAAATGGGGTGAGCGTGGATGGACATTTACAAGGTGGAGTCACACCCCTCTGTTAATTAAAACCAAACACCCAGAAAGCTCGCCTCACCTCGTAATCTGTTAAAATATGAGCGACATAGATCTCCTACATCCCACTATTTTTATTTTAAAAAGAGCAAGTCAGTTTCTTAACTTTAATAGTGAACACTAAACAACATCTATTCACAAATACAAGCCCCTCTGTTTCTTAACTACTTACTATCTGACTCCAACTCTGTAAAAATATGTTGTTCCAACAACCCACATGTTAACCATTACAATCTCAAGACCACACAGTCTCCACCTTCCCCGCTGTCTTCACTCTTCCAGCTGCTGATCTCCCTTATCTTTTTTTTACTGCAAATAGGTTTTACATGAACATGTATCTTTGATAGAGAATGTTTGAGTTGGCCAGTTAGCACTCCTTCTCTGCAGCAGATACTCTGCCGTTGGATAGCAGTAGCTCTCCCTCTACTGTTCAAATGCTGGGTTTAATACTCCCCATGATCCAACAATTCTCAAAATTTGATTGCTTTCAAGGTGGCCAAACAATAATATTCAAATTCCGTTGGCTTCTGGTATCCTGAGCGTTATTCAAACTCTTTGGTTGTATTCGAATTGTTGTCAAAGTAGCAACCAAAACTCAGGTATCCATTTCCCAGCTAATTGTTACATTTGGAACAGTCTGACCTTTAGCTGGCATCTATGGCTATACTTTCTATTCAGCAAAACCCGTTCTGTCTTAAAGTGACCAGACATGCTTTCGACTTCAGAACACTTCACATGTTTAGAAAAAAAATGAACCTTTTTCCTCTGATTCTTAACCGCATTATTCTGAAATACGGAGTATTAATCTCAGTTATACCATTCATATTAATTCCACCCACATATATAGCACTGGAATAAGTCAAATCTTATCTGCACTTTTTCCTTTAAATCCACGATAACACATCTGCTATCACATTTTTAGGATCCACAGTATGTGTATTTTAAGTTCAAAGTTGGTAACATGAGACTTCAATGAAATATTCTCATATTCTGGTCTTTAAATATTTCAAAAATACGAAACGATTGTCGTTGTTGTCTACAACCATCTGCGACAATTTGTCATGTAACCATTCAAATGTTGTCAGGCCAGTATGAAATTCAATCATTCTTTTCCTATAATTGAAATTTTGTTTGTTTTTTCTGGTGGATATTGAGTTTTTTGGACAAGTAGCCAATTGGCCACTCAATTCCATCATCAACTTTCTGTGTCAACACATCTCCGACCCCTATATCCCGAGCATCATACACAATTTTCAAAGGGTTTCAAAATATTTGGTGTAGCTAAATCTGGTGCGGGGTGATTAAACCTGCTTTAAAATTCTCAAATGCCTCCTGGCATTGTTCTGTCCACCACATTCTGTGACCTTCTTTCATAAATCCATCAGTGGTGCCAATACGCTGCTGAAGTTTGCAACAAACTTCCGATAGAATCCACTCAGTTGCAAAAATCGAACACCTCTTTCTTCGAGGATGGTCGTGGAAATTCCTCAAAGCCCTTTATCTTTGTGTTGCATTGGATCAACCTTCCATGTCCAATGTAATGTCCCAAGAACATCACCTCTGCCTTCGCGAATTCTGTTTTCTTTAAGTTTATTACCAGGTTTACTTCTTGTAATCCTTCAACATGCTCTGCCAAATGTCACATGTGGGCTTTCAATCACTTGCTGAAGATCACTACATCATACAGATAACCTGCACAATTTGTTCATCTGGCCACAACTCTGTTCCTGAGTCTTAAATGTGGCTGGAGCATTATTCATTCGCATGACATTCTCTAATATTTTTGTCATATTCGGTATCATTACCAGATAGTTTAACTGACTGAACACTTTTTTAATTTGAAAGGGGCCACTAAACCTGGCTTTGAAGGGATTTCCTACCACTGGTGGCAATACTAATACGTCATCCCCACGGGAAATCGTTAAAGTTTCAGTGTTTTTATCTGCCACTTGCTTCACTCTACACTGTGCCCTTTTCAGGTGCTGTTTAGCTGACTCACCTACTTCATCCAATCTCTCCCTCACCTCAGATAAATAATCCAAGTGTGAGATCTCCGACTTTGGTCCTGTCAATTTATATTTCATTCATTTCAAGGGGCCTCTCACTTCATGTACGAATATTAACTCAAAGGAAGGAAAATGAGTAGATATATTTGGGGCATCTCTATGGCAAGCAATATAATGAGACGCCTTTATTCCAATAATTCGGGTAATTCTAACAGTATGCTGTTAATATTGTCTTCAGCATCTGATGCCAACTTTCCAAGGCTCCCTGGGATTCGGGATTGGACGCACTTGATTCAAACTGCTGTATGCCAAAACTATCCATCAAACAGCTGAGCGGTAAAATGAGACCCTTGGTCTGACTGAATCACACAGCGTAGCCCACAGTGAGTAAAGATAGCTCCCAACTCCTCTGCCTCCCTTTTTGCCTTCACACCCCAAAATGGAATTATCCCTGGAAATCGGGTAACGTCCATTATGATCAGCGGATGTTGGTTTCCACTTTCATTTCAGAAAGGGGAGCTCCACAATTAATCATAACCCACATGAAAGGTGTATTCGAATACAGGGTTTGGCAATAAAGGTGCTGGTTTATACTGCCTGGGACTTACCTACCATTTGGCAGGTATGAAATGTACAACAAAAAATAACCACGTCCTTGTGCATTCCAGCCACTAGAGATGCTTTAGCCTGAGTCTTCCGTACATCAACTCCTTTGGCTTTTATCTTTCGGTTTTCCTTCCTGTTGGAACTTATGAGAGTGGGATCTTGTTTCTACACAGTCTGGAAAAATCCCTGGGTATTTTTCTTTTAATTCCCCAGTTCCCTGGTCGTACTTTGGCTTCTCCACCACAAGGGCTGCCTCTCCCACCTTGGATCCTGCTAAATCATTCCCAAGAACAAACTGTATTCCTGGAACTGACACTCTATCGTTCACTCTCGCTGTTACTTCTCCAACCTTGATTTGGCATTCCAACCTGATGTTACACAGGGAATGCTTAATTTCTGTCCCCATTCCACAAATTATCACGCTGTTGAGTAACATGCCAGAAAGAGTGAAAATACTTTCATCTCTTACTATCAGAGGGGGAGGGAAAGTGAGGACTGCAGTTGCTGGAGATCAGAGTTGAAAAGTGTGGGGCTGGAAAAGCACAGCAGGCCGGCAGCATCCGAGAGGCAGGGGAGTTGACATTTCAGGCATACGTCCTTCATCAGGAAAGTGGGGGGTAAGGGAGAGGGAAAGCGGCTGAGAATTACATTGGAGGGTAGGGGTGGAGCTGGGTGGAAGGGAGCTTGAAAGGCGATCAGTAGATGCAGGTGATGACTGATGGTGAAAGGTCGGAGAGGAGGGTGAAGTGGATAGGTGGGAGGACAGCTGGAATCCTCAAACTATACAGCATCAACGTTGACTTCACTAATTTCCAAATCTCCCCTCCCCCAGCCTCAACCCAGATCCAACCGTCCAACTTAGCACTGCCCTCTTGAACTGTGCTAACTGTCCATCTTCCTTTCCACCTACCCACTCCACCCTCCCCTCCGACATATCACAATAATTCCCATTTATATCTTCCTATCGCCCTCCCAGTGTCCCTCCCACCAGCCCATCTCCTACCCTCCGAATTCTCTTTCAGCCCCCTGTTCCCCCCGCCACATCCTGACGATGAGTTGATTCCTGATGTGTCGATTGTCCTGCTCTTCGAATGCTGCCTGATCTGTTGTGCCTTTCCGGCCTCTCAGTTCTCAACTATTCGAGACTGAGCAGCTCCCGTATCTTGGAAAATTATAACTACTTGTATTTCCCCCACACCCCGTTTTTCCTTAGTAAGGTTTATCTACGGAGGCAAATTCTTTATACAGACCAGGCACTGCCTCCATACCCAGCCCCTGCCTGGGCAGTGCACTCTCCTGCAGCTCCTCGGCTCCATTTCGGGTCTCCTTTAACAGGTTCACTAATACCATTGGCTTAAACTCTTTTACCACATCTTTTCCCAAAGTGTCTTCCTTCAATGCCCAGCACTGTGTGTCCCAGCTTACTGCAGTGAAAACACCTTTTCACAGTGCCCTTCTTCAACCATCGGCACTGTAATTTTTATGTGTTCCACTGCATGATTGTAAGAACAACTGAGGCCTTTCACTTCCTTTCAACCCCTTGGACCTGTTTTTTCATCTGTGGTAAACTATTGCCAGTGTGCCTTTCTCTATGTTTTGCAGTGCAGGATCTCCCCTTCTCTCAATTTTTATCACCCACAAGATGAAATCCTCCCAGAAGCTAAATTTCATCTCATGCACCAAAGCATCTCATCTGCCCTTTCTGCTACGCTTCTCACTTCTTGAACTTTTTGTTCATTCACATGAATTCTTACCATCTCTGGAAGTGAGTCTTTTAACTCCTCCCTTCGAGCCTCACAGGTCTTATCCATTTTTAAAGCCTGCATCCTTCTATCAAAATGACTGTGTTTAATTCTTTCAAACTCAATATAAGTCTGACCTGGTTCTGTCTCTATATTTCTGAACTGCTGTCTATATTCTTCTTGTACGAATTCATAAGCACTCAAAATAACCTGTTTGACATCTGCATAATCTCTTGCTCCCTCATGAGACAGCACGGCACATACCTTTCAAGCTGTACCCACCAGCGTAGTCTGAACTAGCATTAGCTACAGGTTCACTGGACATGCCATCTGCCGAGCCAGTTTTGCAAATGAAATAGAAGTGGTTTTGGCATTTTTCGCACCGAAATATGGCAATGTATTAACATAGTTGTACACATCCCTACATTATCCCTTCATCTTTATCCTGCTAATTTAACTTTCTTATCTAATTTCAAACTTCTGAATTTCAAATTCTCCTTCTCTTCCTTTTTCCTCTGTTTCTCTTTCTCTATCTTCTCTCTCTTTCTGTTTCTTTCTTTATCTTCTAACTCCAGTTGTCATATTTGCAATTTAAGTTTCTCGAACTCGACTGCAGTTTCCTGCTTCTCTGATAGACCAAAGTGCTTGACCAACTCCATTATGATGACAGCTTTCCTTTTGTCTCTGGTGAAACCTAATTCTAATCTACATGTTAATTCTAAAAGTATGCCCTTCCTTTGTCTTTCTACACTTTCTTGGCAAATTTGGGAACCATCTTCAAACCTCAGAACCTCTTTAGTAATATTAAAAGCCATTTCTTTTAATTTAACCAACCACAAGGAAACAAAATTAAATGAATATTCTCACCTGTTTTATTTGAAGATCTACGTCACTAACTGCCAAGTGATGGAATCTGCTGGGACCTTTTGTACGCCAAATCTGTTCAAATCTGTCTAAATCCCATACGACAAGCCCTCAAACTGTTATGATGTCGCTGTTGAACTCCTCGTTAATTAAAACCACACACCCAGAAAAGCTCACCTCACCTCGTAACCTGTTAAAACACGAGTGGCAAAGTAGTCGCAAATTCCACTATTAAGAGAAAAAGAACAATTAATAAGTATGTATTTTAACTCGCTGAGCTTGATGGTTTGTTTTCAGATGTTTTGTCACCATGACTAGGTGATATCATTAGTGAGAGTCTCTGGTGACGCACTGGTGGTAAGTCTCGTCTTTCTATTTCTAGGTCTTAGTTTCTTAAGGTGCATGATGTCATTTCCTGTTTTTTGTTCAAGGCAAGGTAGATAGGATCGAAATTGATGCGTTTGTTGATGTACTTCTCGCTAGAATGTCATGTTTCTAAGAACTTTCGTGCGTGGCTTTGTCCTAGGAAGTGTGCATTGTCACAGTCAACGTGGTGTCCTTCTTTTTCTGTATGAATGGAAACTAATGATAGTGGGTCGTGTCTTTTGGAGCCAGTTGGTGTTCATATATCCTGCTAGCACGACAACAGGACAGTCGGAAATGGAGAAAAAAACGATTTTATATACACTGTTTAATCAGTGTGTTCAGAGAAGTAACACTCTTCATGTGTGTATAACGCATTCTGAATGAACAACTGAGACACAGTTAACAAAAAAAATTCACATGATGAATAAAATGTTTTAAGCATTAAAACATTATTTGATCCTCATCTGAAGTGATACCTTCCCTTTCTCTCAACGTTCCCCCTTTTCTGGGATTCCCAACTCTAGTCTCTCATTTTTATCAGAATGTGTGTCAGAAATTCTTGTTCCTGGTTTCCAACTTACTTCAGTTAATCCCCTTTCTACCAGGAATTAAATATATTGGTCTGTTGGGTTCTTTCCAAAACTAGTGTCTGTCATATTATTGGAGAGGAAAGTTATGGCATCTGACCCAGCGTTTGAACATATTGCTCCGCTGTACGTGCACTGTACAAAGGACCACAGCACACAGGAATTGCCAAAAGATTGAGGAAGTACATCTACTTCTTTCGATAATATAGTTTTCTCATTTTCCACATCTCCATATCTATATCCTCTCTCTCGTTCTCCCTTTGTATCTAGTTAAGAAATCCACCAATCTTCGTGGCCCATCTCTCAAAACTCATTCTTTCATTTTATACGTAATGCTTTCTTCAAGATGTAATGTGGTTATAATGAAGCAATGTAACTACAAAGACAGGCGGGAGGAGCTGGCCAGAGTTAATTGGAAGGGGAGCTGAGCAGGAAAGACCATGGAGCAGCAATAGCAGGAGTTTCTGGGGATAATTCGGAAGATAATACCAGAAATGAAACCCCAAGCTGATGAAACATACTCATGGGAGGACAAGGCAGCCAAGAGTGACAAGGCATCAAACCAAAAGAGGAAACATGCAATGTGGTGAAGATAATTGTGAATCCAGAGAACTAACTGGCTCTGAAACTACATAAGGCTGGTATCACTGACACTACAGAGCTCTTAATCATTGTCAGGGAGAGAAACAGAGGAAACACATTCACTTTAAACACAGAAGATGGCATTTCTCAAGGAAAAAGATTCAGGTGAATTAAACATTTGAATTAAGATCAGTTAAATGCTTTTGCAGAATGTGTCAGATTGGAGGCAAGACCCGGGGAGAGAGATCCTCAGCAGAATGAGAGTTTGAAATTGAAGTATTTCCACATCAGAAACCAGGTGAGGTCACTGAGTACACGACTGATGGGTGAATGGCCTCAGTGAGAATTGGGGAACAGACAGCAGAATTGAATTGCAGATATTGCAGCTGGAAACTGTGTATTCATGTAGTGCTGTAGACCACAGCAGCAGGAGAAGCAGACCTGCATTCAGTCACAACCTGTAACTTTTTGCCAGGATAACACCTCAGTCTGTCATTACAATAAACACCATCAATGGCTCAGTGACGAGTGTGGGTGAGCTTGTCAGAGTCAGAATCACATGAACCTTAAACTGATGCAAACCCATTAAAGCTACCGGACTTGACCAACAGATCTGAACGAAGCCCTGCAGTCCTGCCACATTCAGTTATAAATGGTGATGGACGATTAAACAAATGGCTGGAGGAGAGGGCTTCACAAACATCCCCATCCTAAATAATGGAACAGACCTGCACATCAGTGTAAAAGAGAAGGATGTTTTATCTGCACCATCATCTGCCAGAAGTGTTGAGTCGACGATACAGCTCACCCTCATCATGATGCCCACAAAATCACAGACGCCAGTCTTCAAATATTTCGATTTGCGGCATGTGAGATGAAGAAACAGGTGAACACAGTAGATACGAAAAAGGCAATGGGTCCTGACCACATTCCTGCAATAGGACTGAAGCCTTGTGCTACACAACAAGCCGTGTCAATGGGGAAGCTGTTTCATTCCAGCTCCAACTCTGACATCGCCCTGGCAATGTGGAAAATTACTCAGCTGTGTCCAGTCCCCTAAGAGGGGAATAATTACAATCTGACCAATTATCACTCCCTCATTCCCATCACGACCGTCAAATTGTTGAGAGTTCTTTTTGACAGAGCTGTCAAGCAGCATAGAAATATCCTGCTCAGTGTGGTTTTCGACAGGTCCCCATGTGGAGATGGTGCTGTTGTGGAAATGTCACTGGATTACTAATCCAGACCAGGATAATGCTCTGGCAGCGGTTGGAAGTTAAAAACAATTATTAAAATATCGAGATCTAAAACCTGGGGTCAGTAACAGTGACCTTGAAGCCAATATCGATTGTAAACAGAATTTCCTTTTCCAATGTACTTTTAGGAAGTGAATCTCCTGTGATTTCCTGGGCTGGCCTAAAACTGACTCCAAAGACCCTGACATGTGATAAACATTTCAATGGTCTCTGAAATGGCCAATCAAGGCACTCACTTGTATTAAACTACTCCGAGGACTGAAAGGATGAAACCGGACAAAACTTCCGGCCTCAGCATCAGTGTCGGAAAAGGGAATGGGTACACAGTCCGCCTTCCTAACATCTGAGAGCATGTGACAACATTTACATAGCTTTCCCACAGACTGCACGAAAACAGCGGAAAAGGAGTAGGTCATTCAACACATTGAGTCTCCCCCATTCTATTTCATGGAAAAAATCTCCTCGATGCACTTACCCCACACGATGTACATATCCGTTAATGTGAGTAACCTTGGGAAGCTATAAAATAGGAAGTGCAGTAGTATGTTTGGTCCACCGAATTTGCGAACCAATTCAATGTAATGATGGTTGGTCCTTCAGTTCCACACCGTACTCCTGCTCTCCCACCATCCCTTTACTGTCTCTAAATCCTTACTTATAATTAGTGTCTTGGTTTCCAGGTGCGAGAGAATTCCCCAGGGTCACCAATGTCTGAATGCAGCCAGTTATTCTCATCTCATTGCAGTGTGACCTGCCTGTACCTAATGTTGTGGCCCTTTGTTTTAGACGTCCCAGACAGGGGAATAATAATCTCTGCTTCCAATCTGTCTCAACCTGTCAGAGTTTTGTATATTTCACTGAGATCTCCACTCATTTTCCTAAACACCATTGAATACTGGCCCAGTCGCCCCAAACTCTGTTCCCATAACAAGCCTGTCATCCCAGAGACCAGTCTGGTCATCCTTCACTGCTCTCCCTCAATGTCAGGTTTGTCCTTTATTAGGTGAGGAGACCAAAACTGCACATAATGCTGCACAATGTTCGAGATGGGGTCTCACGAAGGCCCTGTACAGCTTCAGTAAGACACTCTTACTCCTCGACTCAAATCCTCCTGAAATGAAGGTCAACACACCATTTATCTTCCTCACTGCTTTCTGTTTCTGCAATATTGCTTTCAGCGATTGGTGTACAAGGAGATGCAGATCCTTTTCCGTGTTATAGCTCCCACTTGCTGGTTAGATATACACTGGTCAGCGTGTCAATGCCATTCCGAGTATTGACATCTGGTTACAGAACGCACTGCGCTGCAGGGGCCTCAGAGGTTTATGTTGAAGAAAACAATAAAACGGAACATAAGTCCCTTTGTAGATCAACATGTTTCAACCAATCCTTTTCAAATGGTAGGCTGCCAATTTATCGTTTCCACCAAAGGGCACACCGCCACCTCTATCCATATTGTTCTCCATCTGTCACGTATTTACCCATTCACTCCACGTGTCTTAGTCTTCTTGGTGCGTTTTTACATCCTCCTCACCCACTCACAATCCCAAGAAAATAACCCAAGTGAAAAACACCTTTTTACAGTGATAGTATACTCACAACTCCACCATCAATAAAATGATCCATCAAAATATTTAGAATATTTCTAAATAGACGTGGTCGTGAGTTGGAAAGATGGTCTCTGAGGATCTTTGGTGAATCATTTCATTGCAGCATGTAGGTAATAAACACTGCTGCTACTGCTGCTGCTGCTGAGGGTTGATGATAGAGCATTGTGGGTGAAGGGACAGTCAAACTGGTTGCTTTGTCCTGGATGGTATAAAGATTCTTGAGTGTTGTTGGGGCTGCACTCATCCAGGCAAACTGGGAGTCTTCTATCGCATTTCTGACTTAGATAATGGACTGACTTTTGGAAGTCAGGATGTGAGTTACTCGCCGCAGTATTCCTAGCTTCTGACCTGCTTTTGTAGTTACTGTGTTTATGTGGCGAGTCCAGTGAGTTTCTGAGCAATGATTACCCACCAGGACTTTGATACTGGGGGATTCAGTGATAGTACCACCATTGAATACCAAGGGGCAGGTTAGATTGTATTTTATTGGTGATGGTCATGGTCTGGCATTTGTGTGGGCTGAATATTACTTGCCACTTGCCAGCCTGGATACTGTCCAGATCTTGTCGCATTTGAGCATGGAGTGCTTCAGTATCTGAGGAGCCACAAATGTTGCAGAACATTGTACAATCATTGGCGAACATCCCCACTCCTGACCTTAAAATGGAGGGAAGGTCATTGATGAAGCAGCCCTGAAGATGTTTTCGGTCACTGCTCGAGGGACTCCTACAGACATGGAGCTGAGTTGACTGACCTTTTTCAACCATGACCATCTTCCTACGTGTCAGGTATGATTCT
This sequence comes from Hemiscyllium ocellatum, assembly GCF_020745735.1. Taxonomy (NCBI): domain Eukaryota; kingdom Metazoa; phylum Chordata; class Chondrichthyes; order Orectolobiformes; family Hemiscylliidae; genus Hemiscyllium; species Hemiscyllium ocellatum. The sequence goes on along the minus strand of NW_026869170.1, from coordinate 73,257 downwards.
AACCAGCGGGGAGTTTGCCTCTAATACCCATTGATTCCAGTGTTGCTAAAGCCCCTTGATACCACACTTGGTCGAAGACTGCCTTGATTTAAAGGGCTGTCACTCTCAAACCATCTCTGGAATTCAGCTCTCTTGTCCATGTTTGATCTAAGGTAATGAGATCAGGAGCTGAGTGACCGTTGGGGGGGGTGGGGGGGGGGGAGCCCTAACTGGGCGTCATTGACCATGGTATTGCAGAACAAGTGCTGCTTAAAAGCACTGACACCTTCCACTACTTTACTGATGATCAAGAGTAGACTGATGGGGTGGTAATTGGCCCGAATAGATTTGTTCTACTTTTTATGTGCAGGAGATCCTTGGGGTAATTTTCATGTAATCTGGGAAAGCCATTGTTGTGACTGTATTGAAACAGTTTGGCTAGGGGAGTAGCAAGTTATGGAGCACAAGTTTTCAGTACTATTGCCAGAATGTTGTCAGGGTATGTACCCTTTGTAGTATCCAGTATCTCCACCCATTTCTGGATATCGCGTGGACTGAATCGAATTAGTTGATGACTGGTAACTGAATTGCTGAGGACCACTGAAGGAGGCTGAAATGGGTCATCCACTCAGCACTTCTGACTGAAGATTGTTGCGAATGCATCAGCCTTATCTTATACACTGAAGTGCTGGGCTCTTCCATCATGGAGGAAGGCGTTATTTGTGGAATCTCTTCCTTTAGTGAATTGTTTAATTGTCCCCAACGTTTCTTGACAAGGTGTGGAAGGACTGCAGAACTTAGATCTGATCAGTATGTATTTTCCTCTTGATGGTTCCTTCACCACTTGCCACTCTCACAGTTATATCCTTTAGTACCAGGCCAGCGCGATCAGTAATGCTGTCGCTGAGATACTCTTGGAGGTGGATATTGAAATCCTCCACCCAGAGTACATCTTGCATCCCTGCGACCCTGAGTGCTTCCTCCAAGTGTTGTTCAGCATGGAGGAGTACTGACTCATCAGTTGAAAGAGGCTGGTACATGGTAAGCAGCAGGAGGTTTCCTTTCCCATGTGTAAACTAATGCCATGAGACTTCATGGGATACGGAGTCATTGTTGAGGACTCCAAGAGCAATTCCATTCCAACTGTATCCCAATGTGCCGCCACTTCTGCTGTATCCATCCTGCTGATGAGACAGGAGATGTCTGGGGAAGGTGATGGTGAGTATGGGACATAGTCTGAAATGGATCATCCACTTAGTATTTCTGACTGAGGATTGTTACGAATGAATCAGTCTTATCTTATACACTAAAGTGCTGGGCTCTTACATCATGGAGGAAGGGGTTATTTGTGGAATCTCTTCCTCCAGTGAATTGTGTAATTGACCCCAACGTTTCTTGACTAGATGTGGAAGGACTTATACCTTACAGAATCATACCTTACAGACAATGTCAGGCTGTTGCTTGACGAGTCTGGTTATTTCTATTCATTGTTTCCTGCCAGCTGTCCCATTCCAGAAACATGTCCATACATTAGCCCCAATCCACTCAGATTTGATTATGCAAACTGGGCTTGGAGCTGTACCAAAATTTATCTAAAAATCAAAATGTTTAACATATATTGCTTCTCTTTCATTTGTCTCCCATTCTGTATCTCAAACATAATTCCCATTTCATAAATCTATGTTAGTGTTGTCTATGACCATTACTTTCAACCCCAATAATTTCTCCTAAACTATTTGCTGACTATGTTCTATGTTCCATGTACTCTATCATTTTCCCACACCAGACTTGGTTTTCCTTGTATTGTTAGAAAGTTCTGTGAAGTCAGAACTGAAGTAGTGGCTTCATAGTTCTGCCATTTCCCTGCTCCCCATTCTCCACTCTATGGTTTAAAACTGTAAGGAAACTGTACATGTTACCCATATTTTTCACATTGACATGATTTATCAAGTTATTACAGTTCACTCTTATAACCCTTGTGAATATACTCTTCAGAAACTCATCTTTTCTCACCTTAAACTGCTCAATAACTTCCACACCATACACTCACAGGAGCATAGACTCTGTGCCAACACAAGTACAGCACGATCTTTATTAGTCCCACTTTCCTACAGCAGGCCCTTAGCCGGGAATGATATGACACTTCCAAGTGCTCGTCCAAGTACGTTTTAATGATTGTGAGGTTATCTGTGATAATTCCCCTCTCAGGAAGTAATCCCAGAACACAGCGTCCTCGAGCTGAAAAAAATGTTTAAATCGTCTCTGAAACTCAAACGCTTCACTTTAAAAGTCTGCTCCTTTGTTCTCGACACACTGACTAAAAGGAACAGCTGCTGTCTATCCACCCTGTCCGTGTCGCTCATAATCTTATCCTTCTGAATCATGGACCCCTCAGCTTTCTCTGCTCCAAAGTAAACAACCCGAGCTTATCCAGCCTCTCTCCATAGCTGATATGCTCCATCCCAGGGAACATCCTGGTTAATCACCTCTGCACCCTCTCCAGTACAATCACATCCTTCCTGGAATGTGACTCCCAGAACTACATACAGTATTCCATTTTGGCCGAACCAAAGTCCTGTATTGCTCTTATAATCTACACCCTGATTAGGAAACACAACACCCAAGGTCCAATTCTTAACTACTCCATTACCCTGTCCAGCCACATTCTGGGATGTGTGGAGAAGCACACTCTGAGGTTCCCAGTGTGCTGCTATTCATTGAGTCCTCCCCTGCCTGTTTCCTTCTCCCAAAGTGCATCACCTCATATTTATCAGGGTTACATTCAATCTGCCATTGATCTGCCCATCTCACAATTCCATTTGCATCTTCCTGTAACTTAAGGCCTTCCTCCTCACTGCTAACCACTCAGCCATTCATTATGTCAAACATACACTTACTTGGTACGCCAGGGGACACTGGTCTCCAGTCACACAAACAGCCTTCTCCCACCACCCTCTGTCTCCTGCCACTAAGACAGTTTTCGTTGTAACTCGTCAAGTTTTGCTTCATATTGTGAGATTTTACTTTATTTCTCAGTGTCCCAGGTGGAAATTTGTCAAAGACCTTCCTACAAAACTAAACAATCGACCTCCTCAAACTAATTCAATCAAACCCATTAGATGTGACTTCCTTCTGATAAAGTCATGATGATTATCCCTGATCAAACCTTGCGACTCTGATTGGAGTTCGATTTTTTCCTTCCCTTTTTTCTCCAGTAGTTTCCTTAACAGTGATCTAATACTCGCTCGTCTATAGTTCCCTGGTCTACCTCTCCCATCCTTACTGTGAAGTGGAATCGTATTAGCAGTTCTCCAGTTCTCTGGCACCTCCCCTATGGTCAGATTCTAATTAAAATGTTCAGTCCGCAATGCAATCAACGTGTGTATTGCTGCTTCCTCTGAAATACATGTATGAAGTACATCTGGTCTGCCAGATTTATAAATACTCAATCCAGCTTTCTTTTCAAAGATGATCCCAACACTGATAAGAAGATCTCAGATTTTACTTACACAAGTCATATGGTCACTTGGTATTTCTGGAAGAATTTGCGGACATTCTTCCATGAAGGTAGACACCAAAGAAACTGTTTGCTTTCCCTGCAATTTCTCTGTTCTCTGCAATAAATTATCGTGAACGTACACCAACTGCACCACATTTGACCTTATTTTTTTTCATACATTGATAGATGCTTTTTAGCAGTTTTTATGTTTTCTTTCATTTGCACACTTTTTCTCTTTTTGATTTTCTTCTCAGTTTCTTGGTCATCCTTTGCTGGGTCCTACATTTCTCTGAATCCACTGGCTTACTACAACACTTGGCATTTTTCTAAGCTGCCTCCTTTCATCTAATAGGTAGACGAGGGTGGGGTTGAAAGTGATAGTCGGAGAGGAGGGTGGACCAGATTGATAGGAAGGAAGGTGGATACATCAGAACATTCAAAAGGGCGGTGCTGACTTGGAAGGTTGGAGTGGGATAAGGTGGGATTAGGGGAAATGGGGAAATCCACTATGATCCCCTGTGGTTGGATGGTCCCAAGGCAGAAGAGGAGGGTTTCTTCCTCCTGGCTTCTGGTGGCTCGGATTTGGCGATGGAGCAGGCCCAGGACCCTCATGTCCTTGGCAGAGTGGGAAGGGGAGTTAAAGTGCTCAGCCACAAGGCGATGGAGTTGTTCAATGTGGCTGTCCCAGAGATGTTCTCTGAAATGATCCACAAGTTGACCTCCTGCCTCGCCAATGTAGAGAAGACCACATTGGGTTTAATGGATGCAGTAGATGAGGCGTTTTGTCTCCCTTTATCATCTTTCACTTTCAACCCCACCTTCATCTACCTATCGCAATCCCAGCTACCTCCCCCCTGTCACACCCCCTTCCCATTTATGTCTCAGCTCCCTTGGCCCATAAGCTTCATTCCTGATGAAGGCCTTATGCCCGAAACATCGATTTATCTGCTCTTAGTATGCTGCCTGACTGTGCTTTTCCATCACCACACTCTTCGCCTCTGATCTCCAGCATCTGTAGTCCCGACTTTCTCCTCATACCTTGATGGCTTGCATGACTCAGATTTGTAACGGTTACTTCAAATACAACAAAAACTGTCGTGTACTCAAACAGCATAAAAGAAAACCAATACATTGTGGTCACTGTTCCCAAATGTCCTTTCCCGCAAAATTTTCAATTAGCTCTTCTGATCACTCAACACCAATTCCTAAATAACCTGATCTCGAGCTCAATGATCAACATAATGTTCATGTAAACCATCTCACACGTGGTCATGAAATCCATTTTTCCCAGCATTAGCATTCAATTGGGTTAACACAGTTTAGACATAATTTAAACATATATCATTACTGCAGTACCCACAAATGTGCATATCTCATTTCCTGTTTTATAACATGTCCAATATTTGTATTGCAGCTTTCACTTTCATAATAGACAATAGACAATAGACAATAGGTGCAGGAGTAGGCCATTCAGCCCTTCGAGACTGCACCACCATTCAATATGATCATGGCTGATCATCCTTAATCAGTATCCGCTCCCTGCCTTATCTCCATAACCCTTGATTCCACTATCTTTGAGAGCTCTATCCAACTCTTTCTTAAATGAATCCAGAGACTGGGCCTCCACTGTCCTCTGGGGCAGAGCATTCCACACAGACACCACTCTCTGGGTGAAGACGTTTCTCCTCATCTCTGTCCTAAATGGTCTACCCCGTATTTTTAAGCTGTGTCCTCTGGTTCGGCACTCACCCATCAGCGGAAACATGTTTCCTGCTGCCAGAGTGTCCAATCCTTTCATAATCTTATACGTCTCAATCATATCCCCTCTCAGTCTTCTAAACTCAAGGGTATACAAGCCCAGTCGCTTCAGGCTTTCAGTGTAAGGTAATCCCGCCATTCCAGGAATTGACCTCGTGAACCAACGCTGCATTCCCTCAATAGCCAGAATGTCTTTCCTCAAATTTGGGGACCAGAACTGCACACAGTACTCCAGGTGTGGTCTCACCAGGGCCCTGTACAGCTGCAGAAGCACCTCTTTGCTTCTATACTCAATTCCTCTTGTTATGAAGGCCAGCATGCTATTAGCCTTCTTCACTACCTGTTGTACATGCATGCTTGCCCTCGTTGACTGGTGTACAAGAACACCCAGATATCTCTGTGCTGCCCCTTTACCTAAATTAATCCATTGAGGTAGTCATCTGCCTTCCTGTTCTTGCCACCAAAGTGGATAACTATACATTTATCCACATTAAATTGCATCTGCCATGCATCTGCCTACTCACCTAACTTGTCCAGGTCACCCTGTAATCTCCTAACATCCTCATCACATTTCACCGTGCCACCCAGCTTTGTATCATCAGCAAATTTGCTAATGTTATTGCTGATACCATCTTCTATATCATTAACATATATAACTCCCATCAATGTTTGCTCCTCCTTGCTGTTTTTCCGCTCCACTTTACTAGATTCTGTGGAATCTGAGCGATGTGGGCTCTGGGGAGATTAATGGTAGGAATCATCTCGCCACATCATTTCTGATCTTCGCAAACTTTCATTTCTCCAGATCTCCCGTTATGCTGATGGAGTAGAGAAGGACAATGATCTTCCAACAATGCTCTGTATTCTCCCAGAGAGCTGAGACTGCTCTAACCTGGGTGGGAACATTACAGCAGGCTGGTAAAGTGTTGCTGCTGCTGTACAGGGAGATCACATCTGGAGTAGTGTGTACAGATTTAGCCTCTTCTATGAAGAAAGGATGTTGTTATATTGGAAGTAGTTCAGAGATGGTTCCCTCAACTGATTCCTGCAATGAAGGTGCTAGATTATAACGAAAAGATGATCAGGTTGACCCAGTAGTCATTGGAGTTTACAAAAAAAAAGAAGATCTTATTTGAACATAGGTGACAGAAGGAGTTAACAATTGAAGTGAATTACACAGATAGTAGAGGAATCCATTCCGTTCTCCAGCCTGTTACAAGGAATAACAGGAGGATATTCAGGACTTCGACCCTGTTACACCAAAACAGGATGAGACCATTCAGTCCCTGGAGCCTGACATACATTTACAGAAGGAGGCCAATCAGCCCCTCGAGCCTATAACACTGGACCCCGAGTAGGCCATGCTGCACCAGTATTCTGTTAAACAACAATAGGATCAGTCCATTCAGCCTCCTCAAGTCTGTAACACAGGAACTCCAACCAGTTTTAGGATGGAGAGATGGCAGGAAAGTGGAACAGAGGCCGTGTTGACATCAGCCTCACCGAGGGGTTGGATTCCTCACAGATGCTCCTTGTTCTTTTTCAACCCTTCGACTGTGTTGGACAGGAATGGGGGAATACTGGGTATCATACAGGAAGCAGGGACTCAGGATAAATCAGTCTCAATCAATTAGACAAAACGTAACCAGTAGGATCACAGAGTAACCAGTACTTGGTTCTCAACTATTTACAGTCTATATTAATGATCAGGAGGATGGAACAGATATACAGATGCTGAGTTTAGTGATGTCGCTGTGGTAAGCAAGAGATTAAATTACCAAGAGAAGGTGGGGAGTCTGCAAATAGATTCAGAGAGGTAAAGGCAATAGATAATAGTTTGGCAGGTGGAATTTAACATGATATAACCTGTCATTTCATTTACAGGAATAATGGAAAGCAATATGTTACTGAAATGGAGAGTGATTACAGGACTTAATGATACTGTGTACTGGGGGGTTCACTCAGACCCGTTCAGACATGGGAGGGTTTGCTCCATCCCTGATCATCTGCTCCTTGACGCTCCAAGTGTCCCTCTTGCTCTCCGTACACATGGAATCCTTTAATATGGTTGATTGGTGGTGGGGATGGTGTTTTGAAACGTGCATCAAGGGGACGGCCTTTATCCAAGATATATTCATTTCTTTCTACGTGGAGACCCGATGACGATGGGAATGGCTGACTGCCTCTGAATGAGGAGGCCGTGACTGCTGCCAGGACAGTGAGTATTCACCAACATGATGTACTGTGCATGGGTACACTGTAACATTAATAGAGAGAGAGAGAGAGAGCTCCTTCAGTTCCTCTAACTCTCCCCATTGACATGGGTACTCTGCAGATGCCATGTACGCCATCGGGAATCCCACTATACCACTGGATACACCCAGCAGCTCCCTGCTGTGGGAAAACAATGTATTTACCTCATCCACCATTTCCATCCTCCATCACCGAATGGTGACATTGATGTAGAGATATTGGGAAATGACGGATATGTCACCTAGTTCTGCCTGGAAAGTTGTGGATCATAGAAGGTGAATGAAACTGTGACCCTAACAGCCACTGACAGCACCGTCCTCCCCCTGGTGTGATGCGGCAGGACGTGTTGAAGGAGATGACACCGCTTTGTGCCCAGCTCCTTGTTCAGTCAGGGTCCCCTCAATATCTCCTCCTGGGTTAAGTGTAGCTTGAGAAGTTGTTCCTGGAATACCTGGGAAGGTTACAGCAGATCCTTTTCCCCACACACACTCACTCCTCAGTTTCAGAGCTTCCCCTCTCTGCAGCCTCTGCTTCATGTATTGTTTATGTTGCAGGCTCAGATGCTGTAAATACAGTCCCCATGCTCCATCCAGAGTTGAGTCACCAAATCCTCAGGTCTCCCTGAATGTCTGAGGCAGCTTACAGCACAACTTCCAGCAAACAATCCTCAGCCACTCCACTAAATGTTTAATAACAGGAGTCAGTCTGAAAACCCTTGGCTACAAGTGTTGTGGACCAGACCAGATCCCCACAATATATTTTAAGAAGGCCGCTTAGCCCTAAACCTTTCCTTATTTTGAATATAGATGTGAAGCGTGCTTTCTAGATATATTGTGACTGGTCAAACCACTCGATATTCAGCAAAATATAACCTATTCAAATACTTTAGTTAAAATACACTCAAAGAAAAGAAAAATTTGGGATGGCTTATATGTTGGAACACTTACACAAACAATAGATACCATACCATCTTGGTTTACACCGCTTGGCACAAAGATATATTCAAATGTATTCAGATACTTACAGCAATTTTCCAATCCAGGAGGAAACAACATCAACAGAGATCTCAGAGAGAAAAGCAGCTGGGGATCATGTATTGAAACTTCCAACTCTTCTGGGATCCCCAGCAGCTTCTTAATGCTGCAGCTAAAAACAAAACGAGGAAACCAGGTCTTGGAGAGCTGGCCACTGGCCTTCCATTGTTACCAACGTTTTAATGAAACCTAAAGGCTTTCTCAGTTAGTTACTTAACCTGCTTTCAGACAGCAGTTCCACACTCTGCCTTTAAAACCTCTCTTCAAAAAAATAACCCAAGAGAAAGTCACCTTTTTACAGTGATAGTATACTCACAACTCCACCATCAATAAAATGATCCATCAATATACAAAATGGATTAATTTTAGACCTCCTAACCTTCCTCTATTAGCAGGCTGAAATGCATATATATTGCGTTGACTCTGAGCATACAAATGTTCACAACTAGATTCGATTTCAGTCATTTTACTCCTGCCACAGAATGCCTTTGTCTTTCATCATCCAAGTCTCCACAGTGCGTCAAATGTAGGTTTCCTCACCCTGTCAACTGTATAATTTCACATTGAATGGCAGCAATAATAAGCTCAATACAAACAGACTGGTATTATTCTCCTCAAACCTCTCCAAAAACTTTAAGGGATCACGATCAGTGATAAAAAAAATTGTCTCAGGTATGTTATTCACAATTTAAATGCTGAAATGTTGTAATGCCAACGTCAAGCTCAAGGCCTCCTTCCCCATTGTGGAATAAACCTGTTGATGTTTCCACTGGACGCTTCAACCACACGTTACAGAATGGAGCACTTCTCATCTCTCCAATAGTCCCTCTGAATGACATAGCTCCTCATATTTCAGCATTAAAGGATTACATGCTGCTATGCCTCTCAATGCTGTAACCTCTTTCCCGGCTTCTCCTGGCCTATGCCAATAAACCTTACTCTCACAGGGATATGTTTTAAGAAGATCTTGCACATTCTTCTCAATCCCTCATGGAAACCAAACTTTGATTTCTGAACTAAATCATCATCAGCTGCCATTTCAGCTTCTAACCTTGCCATTGTAACTCTCTGCTCTTCCCCACGAGTTCTCACGACTGCAGGAAGTGAATTGTCGAACTTCTCCAAAATAAGAATCTCTCAAAGAGTGTCATTTGTTTGCTCAGTTTTAATACCCTTACCCACCTTTCAAAATTATTTTTTTTGTTTCTTTCAAAGTCAATGTGCGTTTAACCAGGGATGCTATTTTAGATTCCTGAAACACTGTCTGTTGGCTTCTGGCACGAGCTCGCATGCACTTCCGATGGCTTTCTACATCACCTCATACACCTCAGATACCTCCTCCGATAGGGATGCAAATACCAGCAGCTTTGTTTGGATCAACTAAATCCACATGGTCACTGGGCACTGCATTTGTTTCGCCACTTTCTCAAATGAAATTAAAAAGGCTTCCCCGTCCTTCTCATCAAATTTAGATAATACCTGGATGTATCTAAACAGATCCCCATCAGACCTTTGGCTACTATAGGGTTGCTTATCCCCACTAACCTCCTCATCCAGCCTACAGTCTACCTTCATCACCGCCTTACATGTCCACTTTCCTCTCTAATTGCTAAAGTTTGAAGTTGAAACTCTCTGCTTTTCTTCTTTATTTCTCTTTCTCTTCTTCATGTCCTTTTCTTTTATTTCTACTTTTCATCATAATTCAAACTCTTTCAATTCTTTCTCATTTTCACGGTGCCTCATTTGAAATTGATTTCGAGCCATTTCTAAAGAGTCTGATGACAGATCCTTCAAATGTAATTGCTGAGCTATAGCTGTAATTATCTCTCATTTTCTCACAGACCAACAAAACCCCAACTCCATCTTGTCTGTCAATTCCTACAGCTTTGCCTTCATTACCTTTTGTAAAACTTTACTTCTTCCACACACAGAAAACTCTTAGTGACTGAAAGAACCTTTATACACAAAACACTGTTTAAAGCAACTGAATTCAACATCTGGAACAAAAGACACTGACAGCGACCATACGCGACCTTTGAACCCAATAGCCTCCTGGTGCGTACTCTCCAGTGTCTGCATGAGCTTATTCGGGATGCTCTTGTTTCCCCCCACAATCCAAAGATGTGCATGTCAGGTGAATTGGCCATGCTTAGTTGTTCGTAGTTTTCAGGGATGAGTGGGTTAGGTGCCTTAGTCGGGGTAAATGTGTCATAATAGGGTAGAGGAATTGGCCTGGGTAGGTTAATCCTCGGAGGGTCGGGTGTAGACGTGTTGGGTCGAATAACCTTTTTGCACACTGTAGGGATTGTAATTCTAAACCCAATTTGGTGTTATCGATGTCGAACCAGACAAAAGTCCCCAGTTTGCTTTAGACCAACCAGACTGTCTCAAACTATTTCAAGAAGGTAGTTTGGATGGCAACCTTTCCTTAATAACAAGATAGATGGGGATTGGATGCCCCAGATGTGATTCCATTCATCAAACCACTCACCATTATACAAAACACACTATATTTATACACTTTAATGAAAATCCATACAAAATGAAGAGGAATTTAGAATAACTTAGCTATTGGAAACCTTAACTGAATGATGGACGCAGACCCTGCAACAAATGAACTGTTCCAATATACTAACATCACCTAAACACACCCCTTGGCAAAAATGAGCATTCAGCCATAAATTCTTGCATACAGTTCTCCAGTCCAGGAGGAAATAGTATCAAGTGAGGTTTCAGAGAGAATAGCAGCTCGGGATAATTTATTAAAACTTCCAACCCTTCTGGGACCCAAGCACCTGGTGACTGTGACATCTGCAAGGAAAAAAACTATAAAGCCTGGTCTGTGCCAGCTGGCCATTGTTACTACTATTTATTAAAAAAAAACATAAAAGCCTCAAAAGTTTTTTTCGTTGAGCCGTTTTCAATAGGCACTTTGGCATTTGACTTCTTACTAAAAAAAGGAGAAATTAACCTTTTCTTTAAAAAAAAGTGACAGCATTGCTACATAATTTAAATGACTGTTCCTTTATTCAAGGGGCTTCCTCGTGTTCCTGACCGCAAGATCACCTGAGAGGGACAGCTATAGGTACAGACCAAGTTACAAGGATGTGTCTCATAACTTCTGAAACACGCCTGCCCATGGACCATCACATGGGACATACCGGGAAGTGAACAACAGACTGACACACACCATTTCATTGCTTCTGAGCTACACAATGCCAGCAATCGATATACTAGGGAGCTAAAACCCAAGGCTTGGGAAAGGTACAGAGGGACAGAGAGATTCACATTAAAGACAGAAACAGACAGTTAATTAAATGAAAAGATGTTGTGAAAATATGGGGAAAAAGACATGGCAGTGGGACTAACTGGAGAAGTGAGATCTTCGAGAGTAAAATTACAAGAATGAGAACATTTAATAAAGGCATTGTCAGCTCAGCGGAAATAGTTTGTTACATCAAATTCTGAATCTGCTTCACAGAACATCACAAACAACATAAACTGGGACAAGATGGCAGCCCAGCATGGAGGGCTATGCAGATCATACTCGTGTGTTGCTCAGAAAACTGCACTATCTGTCCAGCATAGAGAGCATTGCAAACTTTACTATCATATGCTAACTATACTCGCATCAGATTACTGCCTACAATGGGAAGATTTGCTGCGTGTATGTGTTCATCAGAAACTGAGGGACAGTGCGTGTGTGTGCGCGCGATTGGGGTGGTTGAATGTGAAACTCATTTGTTGAGAAGGAACGCACATGGAAGAAATTATTTTGAATACAAACAACTGGCAGGCTTTTTATTAATCAATAGAGAGAGAACGAGAGAAGTTTCATGGACAGTTGAGATAAAGTGCTTGAGAATGTTAAAATAAAGTCATTGCCAGACACAATAGCAATATACATCGGTGTGCACATGAATGACAGATGGATGGGAGGTTGGTGTGAGTTCGAATCAGATTTGCTTCAACAGGTTTGAAGCTGGGAGCGTCAGCAGCAGATTAATAACTTCATTAAGACGGTATTTCATAGCTCAAGGTTCAAACAGCAGATGGAATACACTAGTGAGATATATTCTGGGGTGGTGAGTTTTTCAAGTTAGAAATGGTCAGGGTATGGTGTCAGGAATCAGCTCATGGTCAAAGGGATCTCCCACAGTTGTGACTTGTCTGGTTCAGCCGCAGATATTAGCCAGGGATGGGATGGAAGTGGAGTTTGTAACCAGAACAGTAGAGAGTGACCTCCATGCTGTTAACATTTAAATAACAAAGGCAATGATACAATAAATTGTAGTTCTCTGCTGAAACTGAGCAGGTCAACATAGAGGCCCATGAGTAACACGCCAGAGCAGAAAGGGAGGCAGGAACTGAACACATTCCCTGATGTAGTTAGTGGTGGTCTGGAGAGTGAATATCTGGATTGAGATTTTCAACAGGAACAATAATAGTGACAAGAAGTGTAGACTATTTAAAAGAACAGTAATACAGTCATAACCGGTTTATAGAAAAACAAATCTGGACAGTGACACTTACCAGGAACACCAACGATAGCCAGGAAAGGATAATAAAAATATTGAATAATGAGAAGAGCGTAATAGATCCGCGATGATAATGACGACCAATAAAATACAGAAAGATACCAAACATAATCGGATAAACTCCCGTCTATTTTTGGAACGTGCCAGTCTAATGTTCCCAGATTCTGATACATTTTTGGAACATTCCAATCTAATGTTCTCAGACTCGGATCTCTCCTCCCCCTCTCTCTAAATCTGCTGATCACTGTCAGTGCTGTCGGTGATGCTCCCGCTCATGTTATGGGATAACACATTGAACGGCGCACATTTATCATTAAAAGATGGAAACCCTCCACGGGGATAATTAGAATCCATGGAGATTGGCAGTAATCACAGCCACTGTACATACACTGGGAAAACGAGCAAAGGCTACAACAACGGATGAATGGGCACTGCACAACAATCAACAGACAGGAGTGTTCCCTTCCAGTTGGGGAATACTTCAGTGGTCCAGATATTAAACCTCAGACCTTCTGGTGACCATCCTTCAAGGTGGACTTTTGGGACAGGCAGCAGCGAACAGTGGCCGAGCAGAGTCTGATAACTAATTTCGGGACCCATAGGGAGGGCCTCAACCAGGACAATGGTTTCACGTATATTACCATTGCACTGTACACACACACACACACACACACACACACACACAGGCACTCCTATACACACACATGCATACGGACACACATGTACACAGACACGCACACAGACACTCACGCACACTCAGACAGGCATCCGATCAGAGACTGAGACCACTCTGCACTCATGCACACACATATACACTCTCTCTCTCTGACACTCAACCCCCCCCCCCCCCCCACCCCAGCCAGGCACACACACTCCCACACTCACACATGCACCCCCTCACAGACTTAAATAACTCTACATCAATCACACACATATACACTCCCTCTTACACTCACAACCCCCAACCAAGGCGAACACACACAAACAGACAAAGACCCACATGTACACATATATTTTGTGGGGTGAATTTGTACTTGCAGAGTTACATTGTACTTTGCTCAAAAACTATATGAATTCATGTAAACCTCTGAGCTCAAAAACTGCATTAATTCATGTAAAACTCTATTACCTCACTTTTCAGATTAGAATCAATCTCAACATCATGGTATAGACAGAGAACACAGGGGGCGAACACCTTAAACATATTGTCTAGCTATCACTCAATGTTACAGCTAACCTGAGAATGCAACTTTAAAAGAAAAAGGTTTTGTGATTTACACATGAAAGAAGTGAAACTATCATGGTATTCGAACAGATGAAAGACTCAACAGACAATCAAGGTATTTTTCAATGTATAATTTCAGTTACATCACACTGTAAATTTTTGCTATAAATTCTGTGTTACGATCGAGCCCTCCGCTATCACCTGACGAAGGAGCGGCGCTCCGAAAGCTAATGTGCTTCCAATTAAACCTATTGGACTTTAACCTGGTGCTGTATGATTTTTAACTTTGTATACCCCAGTCCAACACTGGCATCTCCAATTCATGACTGAACAAACAGGCTCAGTTAACCAGTACCACACATCACTTTTAATATCACAATAAAAGGGAACATTTACTGGGTTTGGATGGAATGGATGAGGGTTGCTGAGGGATGGACCATAAATCTTTAAACCTTTTAAACCTTTTTTAAACTTGCATATACGAGTATTAACAGAACACTGCAGGGATCTATATATATTCTGCTCTGTTTATGAAAGGAGGCAGTTATAAAATAACAGATCGGTTGCAAAAAACTCGGGTGGGTACATTTCTAGATACCTGAACACACAGTATGGTACTTATTGACCAGTGTGAGGCAACTCCTGGTTTTAATGCCCTGTTATCAAATCATTTCATAACCTTGAGACAGAGCATTGAGACTGCTGCTCAGTAACAGGCCGCAGAAATTCTGTCCCTATGGACCACTTACAGAGGAATAAGAGAAGGCCATTCAACCCATATTAGCCAGTTGCTACTTGAAAAGGTGGAAATCTAGAATATTGGCACATTTTGCCAACAGAATCATTCAAAACAAAGAGCTGTGTCGCTGCAGCTGTATGAGGTGTTACTGAGAGGGCACCTGGAGAACATTGTGTTGATTGTGTTTCTGTAACTGAGAAGGGATGGGCTCCATCAGATACAGTTTACCGGCTGCTCGTAATCCATGGGTTGCTGTGTCATTTAATGTCTCGGGTCTGTTACACCGGGACATGAGGAGGCCATTCAGCCTTTCCAGTCTATTACAGGGGGCCACGAGGAGCCCATTCAGACTCTCGAGCCTGTTTCAGAGGGTCTGGAAGTATTTATTTAACTTTCAAGTCTGTTACGCATAAATATTAGTTTTAAATTAGTTTTGGAAGAGGAAAGTCCTAATGTAAATATTAAAGTTCTAACTTTGAACAATGCCAATTTTGAAAGTGTTATGGAGACCTGTGAAAGGCTGATTGAAATAACCTATTCACAGGTTAAGGGATGGTTGGAAAATGCAAGGCCATTAAACTGGGTTTCAGAGAGTCCAGAGCCAACGTGCTCCCATTGGTGAGATGGGCAAGGCTAGTGGGTGCAGGGAGTGTGGGATGGCTAGATATATTGATGCTCTTGTCAAGGTAAGGAAGGAGGTATATGTCAGGTAAACACAGCTGAGATCAAGTGAATCCCTAGAGGTGCATAAGGGCAGCAAGTGTATAGTCAATGAGGAAATTGGGCCAGAAAATTGAGGACAAGGGATGGCTTTAGAAATAGGGTTAATGAGGCATTGAAGAAATTCTACAAATCCTTTTATGGCAAAAGATTAACTCGGGAGAGAATATGGCCCCTTAAAGATCAGTCAGGCTACCTATGTATGGAACCACATATACATAGGTTGGAGGGATAAGAAACAAGTATTTCTCTTCAGTATTTAATGTAGAGGACGTTACAAGAGCGAGAGAATGAAGAAATATATAGTGATACCCTGAAAAGTGTCTATATTACAAGGAGGTGTTGGACATTTTAAAACACATAAAGGTGAACAAATCCCTGGAACCTGAGCAGTTGTATCCCAGATACTTTTGGGAAGCTAGGAAAGAGATGCTCAGCATTTTGCTGATATATTTGTAACATTGATTTCCACAGGTGAGGTGTCAAAAGACTGGAGGGCTGCTATCGTTGTGTCATTATTTAAGAAAGTAAGGAAAGAACAGGTAACTATAGATCGATGAGCCTGACGTTAATGGTGATTAAATTGTTGGAGGGGATTTCGATGAAAAGGATCAATATGTAATTGGAAAGACAAGGACGGAAGAGGGCTCTGTACATTGGACATCACGTCCAACTGACTTGGTGGAATTTTTTGAGGAAGTGATGAAGACGATTGATAAAGACAGGACAGTGGATATTGTCTTTATGGAATTCAGTAGGAAAACCAAAATATTCAACATGGTAGACTGGTTAGCAAGGTCAGACTGCCTGGGATCCAGGGAGAGCTCGCCATTTAGATCCAACATTTTCTTGAATATTGGAGACAGGGCGTGACAGTGGACGTTTGTTCATTAAACTTGAAGACCAGTGACCAGTGGGTCCATTGCCTTTTGTCACTAATACAAATCATTTGCATTTGAGTATATGATGTATGATCAGTAGGTTTGTAGATAATACCAAATTTGTTGGTGTAGTCGACAGTGAAGAATGATCTGTCAGATTATAATGGGACCTTGTTGAGGTGAACCGAGGAGTGGCAGATGGAGTTTAGTTTAGTTAAATGCGAGGCGTTGCATTTTGGCAAGACAAATCAGGGCAAGACATATAGGTAGGGTCCTTTCGAAATCTGCCAATCAGGGAGAACTCCATCGAAATTATCGAATCCCTACAGTGAGGAAACAGCCTATTCAACCCATCGAGGCCACACCGAACCTCTGAACAGTATCCCACTGGACAAACCCCAACCCTAAACCTCTGATTCTGCATTTCCCACGGCTGATCCACCTAGTCTAAACATTCCTGGGTACTTTAGCATGGCCAATCTACCATTATCTGTATATCTTTATACTTGCAGAGGAAAACATAACATCCGGAAGAAACTCCACACAGGCTGTCATTCAGTCTCTGTGTGAAAATGGAGTTCAGCCCAGATCCCTGATCTCTGAGGTAGCAATGCTAGCCCTGAGCTACTGTGTCACCTGGTGGTTCAGATTCTCCGTTCCTTGAAAGTGCTGTCACAGGTAGACAGCATAGTGAAGAAGGCACTTGGTGATCTTCCCTTTATTGGTGCATGCTTTGAGTCTAAGCGTTTGCAAGATATGTTACATCTGTCCAGGACATTGGTTTGGCCACTTTTGTAATATTGCCTTTAATTCTGGTCTCCCTGCTGTCGGAAAGATGTTGTCAACCTTGAAAGGGTGCAGAAGAGATTTAAAAGAATGTTGCAGGTGTAGGAGGGTTAGAGTTACAGGGAGAGTTTGAATAGGCTGGGACTATTTTCAAGTGTTGAGGCTGAGGGGTGACGTTGAAGAGGTTTATAAAAACATGAGAGGCATAGATAAGGTAAACAGCCAACGTCTTTTACCCAGGATAGGTGAGTCCAAAATTAGAAGACAAAGGTTTAAGGTGAGAGAGGAAAGATTTAAAAAGGGAGATGAGGGACAACATTTTCACACAGAGACTGCTGCGTGTATGGATCGAACAGCCAAAAGAGGTGGTGGAGACAGGTTCAGTTGCACCATCTAAAAGGCGTTTGGATGCATACATGCATAGGAAGTGTGTAGAGGGAGATGGGCCAAGTGCTGGAAAGGGGGAAGAGATTTATTTAAGGTATTTGGTTGATATGGATGATCAGACCGAAAGGTTTTTTTCTATGCTGTACATCTCTGAGACTCTATTGCCTCTTGAGTGTATGACACAGGAACAGGAGGAGGCTATTCAGCTTCTGAATTCTGTCAGTCAGCTTGTTTGCTCAATTACTGTGAGTAAAACACAAAATTACATCATTCAGATTTTGAAGGTGTTTTACAGAAACAGGAGAAAGGCTTTTAGTCAAGAGAAGCTGTAAGGAATGTGAAGAGTCCATTAAGAATCTCAACTCCAATGCAACACCTTGGAGCAGCAGGTGAGCACAGAGCTATTGGAGCCTGTTACTAAACATTCCTGGGTACTTTAGCATGGCCAATCTACCATTATCTGTATATCTTTATACTTGCAGAGGAAAACATAACATCCGGAAGAAACTCCACACAGGCTATCGCAAACCTTGGATCAGGAGGCAGTCACTCAACTGCTCGAGACTGGGACACAGGAACAGGACGCAGTCATTCAACTGCTTGAGACTGGGTCACATGGAAAGGAGGGAGTCACTCAGAGCTCGAGACTGGGACTCAGAAACAGGAGGCAGTCACTCAACTGCTTGAGGCTGGGACACAGGGACAGGAAGGAGTCACTCAGAGCTCGAAACTGGGGCACAGTGAAATCTGGAGATTAGTGAGGCCCCAGCATACTGTTATGCAAGAACAGCAGGAGGTGACTCACTCCCCACTCCACTCTGCTTGGAACAAACAGAATTATATGAATAAGTTGCATTGGTGGTCCATTCAATCCTGCCCCACCATTCACAAAGACCACGTCTGATCTGATTGTGATTCCCTCATTCCATTATACGGAGACCCCCTCGCTGCAGCCTCTGCTCCATTTGTTGGTAATGTTGCAGACCCAGATGCTGTAACAACACTCACCATCACTCATCCAGAAGGATGGGTCTAACAGGATGAGTCAGGATTTGAAGAAAATAAAGGTATTGTCAGATATTTCGTACTCTCACATTCGCAATCCAACTCACATTACATATTCAGGAACACTGTGTAGATCCGGCTAGGGTACAGCTGTATGCAACCCAGCAATGTCCAGAGTGAAATTCTGTGCAGCCCACACCAATAGTTGATCTATAATCATGGGCTAAATGTTCAGTGTGGGGAGCTGTGCAGTCCGCACTGGTTCATTCATATATAAACCTAGGCTGTTGCATTGTTCAGTAACACTGTGTTAGATCACTGCCCAGTGTGGGGAAACATATAACCAATGCTGGAAGTGACAGGATGTGCAGTTCCCATCCAGTTACAGCTCCATATCTCCACTGTACCTTGATAAGGGGTGCTGCGATTGTGAAAATCACTGCGAGGAAGAGATGTCAATGGAAACAAATTAAATACCAATAGTTCTGACAAAGGCGCATATCACTCTAGTATTTAATGATGAAATAACTGAAATAATATCCAATCATGTTTTGCGAACTGGGCAAAGAAGTAAGAGCAGGATGGTGATGTTATAGTGGTTGCACTATAAGCCTGTAAATAATCAATGGTAATTAGAGGAACAAATATGCAGGGAGACTGGCGAGACTTGCAGGAGCAATAAGGTTGTCATAATAGGTGATTTTAATTTTTCTAACATAGACTGGGACTTCCAGATGGTTAAGATCTTAGATAGAACGTAATTTGTTAAGTGTGTTCAGGAAAGTTTCCACAAGCAATATATAGAGGGTCCTACAGGGGAAGTGACAATCTCGACCTACTGATGGGAAATAGGGGTAGGATAGGTGACGGAGGTAAAGTGGGGGAGAATTTGGGAAAGCGACTAGAGCTGTATTAATTTTAAAATAGTTATGGTTGGACAAAATTAGTTCACGGATTCAAGTTCTAAATTGGGGCAAGGCATATGTTGATGGAATGAGACATGGGGTTGCAGGAGATGATTGGAGTAGTTTGTTTCCAGGTAAAATGATCCCGAGCAACGGGGCGGGCCTCAAAAGTGAGATAGTTCGAGTTCAAGGTCTACATGTTCCTGTGAGGGTGAAGGGAAAGTGAGGTTGGAAGAGAAAACTCTGGATGACAACGATGTTGAGGCTCTGACCAGCAAAAGAAAGGAGGTGTGGCTCAGGTACAGGCTGCTGGGACCAAGGGAATCCTGAGAGGTACACAGGGGATACAGGAGTTTACTGAAGAAAGAAATCAGCAAAGCGAAAAGGGGATATGAGATAGCCTTGGCTGAGCAGATTGGTGTGAATCCAAATTCAGTACAGTAAAGAAAAAGAATAATCAGCGAGAGAATAGGACGTCTTACAAACCAAAATGGGCATGCATGTGTAAAACCTCGAGAGATGGTTGAGTTCCTCAATTCCCCCTCTGTGTTTATCATGAAGAAAGACATGAAGACCTGTGACCTTTGGGACGTTAATTGTCATATATTGGTACAGTCCATATCGAATGATACTAATGGACATATTAGAATGCTTATAGTCAGATGGTCCTGACCAGACACATGCAAGAGGCGAGAGAAGACACTTCAGGGGCCAAGGACCTGGAAGGCTGAGCCGTAACAAACATGCCCTTATTCAAGAAGTGCTGCAAAGAAAAGCCTGGGAAATATAGACCAGTAAGCTTCACATCTGTTTTTGGTAAACTGCTTGAGAAGATTCGGAGAGAAAAGATATGCATGCATTTGGAAAGACAGAGTTTGACTTGGAGCAGTCAGCATAGCTTTGTGCGTGGCAGATCATGCTTTACACATTTTGTTCGAGTTTTTAAGGAAGTGACCAGGAAAGGGTGGTGGACATAGTCTATGTGGAATTCAGTAAGGACTTTGATAAGGTTCCACGTGGTAGGCCGCTCTGGAAGGTTAGATCGCCTGGACTCCAATGTAAACTGGCAAATTGGCGACACAATTGGCTTGACGTTATGAAGCAAATGGCTATGGTGGAGGTGTGCTTCTCAGACTGGAGGCCTGTGACTAGTGGAGTGCCTCAGTGGTCGGTCATGGGCCCATTGCTGTTCGTTATCTATATCAACGATTTGGACCAGAGTACACAACGCAAGGTTAGCATGTTTGCAGATGAGTCTAAATTAGGAGGCATCATTTACAATGAGGAACATTATCAGAAATTGCAGCAGTACCCTGGTGAGCTGAGGAAGTGGGCTGAGAAATAGCAAATGGCGTTTAATATGAAGAAGTCGGGCGACTGACTGTGTGGAGTTTGCACGTTCTCCCCGTGTCTGCGTGGGTTTCCTCTGGGTGCTCCGGTTTCCTCCCACAGTCCAAAGATGTGCAGGTCAGGTAAATTGGCCACGATAAATTGCCCATAGTGTTAGGTAAGGAGTAAATATAGCGGTATGGGTGGGTTGCGCTTTGGCGGGTCGGTGTGGCCTTGTTGGGCCGAAGGGCCTGTTTCCACACTGTAATCTGATCTAATCTAATCTAATCTAATTTAAAAAGTGTGACTTCTTGCATTTTGGAAAGTAAAATCCAGGTTGGAGTTTAGTGATGAATGAGAGGGTCTTAAGGAGTGTAGTGGAACAAAAGTACGTTGGAGATCAGGTGTACTCTTATCTGAAATTTGAGTCCCAGATACACAGGACAGTGAAGAAGGCTGTTGACACACTGGCCTACATCAGGACATTGAGTATAGAAGTTGGGACGTTATGTTGCAATTATACAGGATGTTGGTAAGGCTGCAGTTGGAGTATTGTGTTCAGTTTTGTTCACCTTGCTCTAGAAAGGAAGTAGACGAAATTTACAAAGATGTTTCCTGTGCTAAAGTCTCTCAGTTATAGGTAGACGTTGGACAGGTTAGAACTTATTTCTTTACAGCGTAGGAAACTGAGAGGTTCTTATAGATGTGTAACTCTTATAAAATCATGACAGGCGTGCATGGGGTGATTACTTCATTTTTTTTCCTGCGGTTGGTGAATCGAGGACTCAAGGACAACCATTAATGTTTGGAAAGGAAACAATATATAAAAAGGAACCTGTGGGGCAACTTTTTTACACAGAGCGTGGTACGCATATGTACTGAGCAGACTGTGGAAGTGATTGAGGTGAGTACAATAACAACATGGAAAAGGCATTTGGACAAATACACAGATAGGAAAGGATTAGAGGGAAATAGAGCAAGGGCAGGGAAATGGGGTGAGTGTGGATACAGAGCAAGGGCAGGGAAATGGGGTGAGTATGGATACAGAGCAAGGGCAGGAAATGGGGTGAGTGTGGATACAGAGCAAGGGCAGGGAAATGGGGTGAGTGTGGATACAGAGCAATAGCAGGGAAATGGGGGGAGTGTGGATGGACACTATGGTTGGCATGGACCAGCTGGGACAAATGATCAGCCATACTGGCAGCCTCGTTCAGTATGACGGTAAATGAGTGTGTTTTGGAGTGGAGACAGGGTGGGGAGACTGAGAAAATATGTCATGGAAGGATATGTTCACAGGTGTCAGAATGCTGAAATGAAGCCATTTCGATAGTATCATGCAACACGGGTCAGTATTATGAAGAATTATAAGTGAATGGGATATTGCTGTGAGTTCAGGCGATGGAGAGTTTTGGATGAGCATTTATTCTGCAGCTTTGTAACTGGGAGTGAGGACAGCAGAGTCTTCGCCTCACCGGGCTGATATCAAACAAAAAACTCTCTCAGTGACATTTTCATTGAGTGTGTCAGAGGGGTTGTCTCCACGAGGCCGAGCTAGTTTCCTGGTGCTATCTTACCAAACTCATCTCATTAACTACCCATCCCACTCCATAGTGTCCCTCTCATACAATGCCAGCCCGATTCTCCCACCCATCATGACTGCAGCTACTCACAGTCGCCTGGATGACCCTGGATATTCTGTGATTCCTGGCAATGATGCCATCTCTAAAAGGCCAAATGTCACACTGTTGACCTTTCTCAGTTTAGAGTTGCCCTGCACACTTTACCCGAGCATGGCAGCTAAGGGGAAATTACACCACAGTTTATTGACAGCAGCACGAAGGTCGTGGTGGATGTGCTAGTACAGAGGGGGACCATTCTCTTCCCAGAGGGATCACACCACCAGACCCACTGAGCATGGTCTGAGCTCCCCACCCAGCTCAGTGCAGTATCTTCGGTCTGAAGAAATGCCCAGCAATGCAGGACAAGCATCAATAACCTTCCCCGCTCTGTCAGGATAAGGCTCACCGTATTCTCTCTGCTCCGTCACACTCACTGTATGTCTGTTGTAGCACCGACCCCCGAACAAGGCTCATGCTCCACCACTCTCACTACTGCATGCATCATCTTCCCACTCTTTCTCTCTTGCATTTCTAATGCCCCCCACACAGTTATAGAATATTCTGGAGAAAGCCAATTATGTAATGTTCCAGATGATGTTCCAACTTATTCCCAGTTTCAGGAAAACGGCTGTGCCTGAGTGTGTAACACGTAAGAGGGTGGAGTAGAGATGTACGTTTTTCAAATCACACACAATTAAAATCTATCATGAGGCCATTCAGTGCTTCAAATACGCTCCAACATTCATTCCGGTCGGTGGTGATCTATTGGTTTTCTCAGCTCCACGTCACAGGAGATTTCATTCATTCAACCACCAGCTTCCTGTTACCGAGCAGACGATTCTCAGAAGTTTTTTTTTACCCCGGTTTTCTTCCAGCATGTGTTCAGAAGGCATTTCACATGGGGACGGAATCTCCGAACAACATATTTCATCTGCTTTATAAATTCATGCAGCAGTCAGCATGCTTTCCACAGACCATTCAAAAACATGCACTTATTTTAATGTTATCGATACCCAATCACAATTAGTCATTCTGGTTATTTCACTTTTCTCACCTTATTGTATTCAGCCAAAGACACCTTCCAAACACTTGTCTCAATATAAAGTAAAATTTCTAGCAGAGTACGTTTTGATCCCCAGCCGTTATCATGACCGTTACATCAAATATACATTTTACCTTGTCATGAATGTTTCTCTAGCCCTTTGTCTGTGACTGATTCTGCGTGTAACAGTTACACAGTCTCCCACTCAATTGGCTGGATGGTTGGTTTGTGATGCAGAGGGAGTACACCAGCGCAGGTTCAATTCCCCACACTTACAGAGGTTACCATGAAGGGGATGCTCTCTCAACCTTACCCCATCACCCATGTGGTGAGTGGTCTGTCTAATGAAAGTTCTTTGGGACTCTTTTCTATCAATGTTAGCATTTTATTTTTTTAACAAAAAGTTTTATTGAATAAGAGATTTTTATTATTATATTAAACCAATAACAAAGCAACTCAAATAACACCCTTGTGCATATAGATACAAAACAAGTTTATGTCTATAAACGGACAGAAGAAAAACAAAAATAAACAATAAATAATTCGGCTCAGCATAACACAATGATAGCTCTCATTCTTCGAGAGCATTACACATTCATATGTTCATAATTCTTCATATTTGATTCATTAGACAATATCGTCATGGCTATATAAATGCCCTTTTTAAAGTTGCAGATAAGCCTGTATCGCGGTAATCCAAAAAGGGTTGTCATATCTTATATAAATCTGTGCTTTTTGGTGCACCACACTGGTGAGAAAGTCCAAAGGGATATTTCCCATGACAAGCTTACAATGAACCAACAGACCTGGGGGGGGGGGGGGGGGGGGGCGTGGTTTCAGACATCCAACACAAGCGAATATATTTCCTAGCACAGGAAGTATGGGGGAGATATTAAACGAGTATTTTGCATCAGTATTTACTGTGGAAAAGGATATGGAAGTCGCAAAATGTAGGGAAATAGATAGTGACACCTTGCAAATTGTCCGTATTACAGAGGAGAAAGTGTTGGATGTCTTGAAACGGGTCCCCAGGACTTGATCAGGTGTACCCTAGAACTCTGTGGGAAGCTAGAAAAGTGATTGCTGGGACTCTTGCTGAGATATTTGTAATATGGATAGTCACAGGTGAGGTGCCAGAAGACTGAACGTTGGCTAACGTGGTGCCACTGCTTAAGAAGGGCGGTTAAGACAAGCCAGGGAACTATAGACCAGTGAGCCTGGCGTTGGTGGTGTGCAAGTTGTTGGAGGGAATCCTGAGGGACAGGATGTGCATGTATTTGGAAAGACAAGGCCTTATTAGGGATAGTCAGCATGACTTTGTGCGTGAGAAATCATGTCTCACAAACTTGATTGTGTTTTTTGAGGAAATAACAAAGAGGACTGATGAGGGCAGAGGGGTAGATGTGATCTATCTGGACTTCAGTAAGGATTGTGATAAGGTTCCCCATGGGAGACTGATTAGCAAGATCAGATCTCATATAATATAGGGGAACTAGCCATTTGGATGCAGAACTGGCTCAAAGGTAGAAGACAGAGAGTGGTGATGGACGGTTGTTTTTCAGAACGGAGGCCTGTGACCAGTGCAGGGACGGAAGGATCGGTGCTGGATTCACTACTTTTGTCATTGACATAAATGATTTAGATGCAAGCATAAGAGGCACAGTTCGTAAGTTTGAAGATGACACCAAAGTTGGAGGTGTAGTGGGCAGCGAAGAGGGGATTACAATCGGATCTTGACCAAATGGTCAAATGGGCTGAGAAAAAGCAGATGGGCTTTAATTAAGATAATTATGAGGTGCTGCCCTTTTGGAATTTTAGCAGGACTTATACACTAAATGGTAAGGTCGCAGGGAGTGTTGCTGAACAAAGAGACTTTGGAGTGCAGGTTCATAGCTCCTTGAAAGTGGAGTCGCAGGTAGATAGGATAGTGAAGAAAGCGTTTGGTATGCTTTCCTTTATTGGTCAGAGTATAGAATACAGGAGTTGGGAGGTCATGTTGCAGCTGTACAGGACATTGGTTAGGCCACTGTTGGAATATTGCGTGCAATTCTGGTCTCCCTCTTATCAGAAACTTGAAAGGGCTCAGGAAAGACTTACAAGGATGTTGCCAGGTTTGGAGGTTTTGAGCTATAGGGAGAGGCTGAACAGGCTGGGGTTGATTTCCCTGGATCGTCCCAGTCAGAGTGGTGACACTATAGAGGTTTGCAAAATTATGAGTGGCATGGATAGGGTAAATAGGTAAAGTCTTTTCCCTGGGGTCGGGGAGTCCAGAACTAGAGGGCATAGGTTTAGGGTGAGAGGAGAAAGATATAAAAGAGACCTATGGGACAACAATTTCACACAGAGGGTGGTGCGTGTATGAAATGAGCTGCCAGATGTCGTGGGGGAGGCTGCTACAAGTGCAACATTTAAGAGGAATTTGGTTGGGTAAATGAATAGGAAGGGTTTGGAGGGATATGGGCTGGGTGCTGGCAGGTGGGACTAGATTGGTTTGGGATAAGTGATCGGCTTGGATGGGTTTGACCGAAGGGTCAGTTTCCACGCTTTACATCTCTATGACTCTATGAATTATATTAATCTCTGTGTTTTGGTGCGCCATGCTGGTGAGAAAGTCCAAAGGGATATTCTCCATGATGAGCTTACAAAGACCCAACAGCCACGGTGAGTTTTCAGGCAATCAACACAACAGAATATTTTTCCTAGCACAGAAAGTAAGGGTATATATAATATATAATTTTCCAATGTGCATCTGCGTAATATACTCTGGGCAGGCCCAGGAAAAGAGACACCGGGTCCATCTCCAATTCGGTCCCCAAGACCCACTCTACCACACCTAACACAGTGCTCCAGTATATATGAAGCCTGCAGCAGGACCACATGCAATGAGTAAGAGTGCCTGTAGTCATTCTGCATTTAGGACATGCTGAAGATAATCCCAATTTGAATTTTGAGAGAAACTCTGGTGTGAGATAGACCCTATGAAGAATTTTCAACTGCATGGAATGGGTCCTAATACAGATCAAAATCCTTTGAGCATTTTCACAAATATTCTCCCATGTCTCTGAAAAGATCTAAACCCCCAACTCTCTCGCACAGACGTCACGGAGCTGCACAGTCTTGTCTGAGTGGACACTATCCAACTAATGATAAAGGGTGCTGACAGAGAGTGTATTCTTAACAATAAATACCCGCTTCTCTCTATCCGGTCTGTAAGAGTCTGTTAAAAGTAATTTTTTAATCAAATCTCTAATCTGAAAAAAAAACAGAAGAAGTCTCCATTAGCAAGTCCATACTCACGAGTTATTTGATCAAATGATATCATTGTTTCTCCCTCAAGTAACACGTGGTGGCTCAGTGGTTTGCATTGCTGACTCACAGCACCAGGGTTTGGTACCAGCCTTGTGTGACTGACCGTGTGGAGTTAGTATATTGTCAACTGTATCTGCGTAGGTTTCCTTCCACAGTCACAATGATGTGCAGGTTAGATGAATAGGCCATTGCTAAATCGCTCAGAGTGTTCCAGGATCTGTAAGTTGGGGAATTAATCAGGGTAAATATAGCATGGTAGGGAAATGGGTCTGGGGGGGATTACTCTTCAGAGGTTGGAAGTGGACTTGTGGGGTCCAAGGACCTGTTTCCATACTGTAGGGATTCTACTAATTCTAAATCACCCAAGCTAGGTACCCCC
The DNA here is from genome assembly GCF_020745735.1 of Hemiscyllium ocellatum. NCBI lineage: Eukaryota > Metazoa > Chordata > Chondrichthyes > Orectolobiformes > Hemiscylliidae > Hemiscyllium > Hemiscyllium ocellatum. The sequence continues at coordinate 45,870 of NW_026869170.1, read as the reverse complement.
CTACCTGCCCACAGTTTAAACCTGGAATCCATCATCCCCGGTTGACAATGCGATATACCAATTATGGGGTAAGAAACATGGTAATGGCTGTATTGCCCTCAATCTGACGCATTGTCCTTCATTCTTTAACAGTATTGATCATCATTAGTTTATGACAATATTCCATAAACGTTGTCATTTTATCTAATAACAACAGATTAATAAGGGTTCACTTTGTCTGGGAGAGCTCAATCTCTAGCCATATTGATACCGAGACCTCAGCGGCCCAGGCACTCAAATAGGATGAGAAAAAACTTAATTGATTGTTTTTAATCGGGGAAATCAACTCCCCACAATCTGTGGGGCAGTTGCAATTTTGTTAGCTCGATAAAGAATCGCTTCTAGTGCCAAATAAACGGTTAAACCAGTCATTCTTTTCCTAAACAAACATGTTAGATTAAACTACTTACAGTGTGGAAACAGGCCCTTTGGCTCAACAAGTCCACACCGACCCGCCATTCACCCAGACCCATTCCCCTACATTTACCCCTTCACCCAACACTATGGGCAATTTAGCATGGCCAACTCACCTGACCTGTACATCCTTGGAGTGTGGGAGGAAACCCACGCAGGCACGGGGAAAATGAGCAAACTCCACGCAGTCAGTCGCCTGAGCTGGGAAGTGAATTCGGGTCATTGGCGCTGTGAGGCAGCAGTGCTAACCACTGTGCCACTGTGCTGCCCACATGCGTCATCTGTTTGGGAAATATCAAAGAAAGCATTCACATGGGGTGTAGGAAATGAGGAAAGACATTCATTTTAATAACAGCTATCCGACCTAGCCAGGATATAGGAAATGCCTCCCACCTTTGAAGGTCTTGTTTAATTTTGTCAAACAAATGGACGTAGTTAATGTTAAATAAATGATCAAAGACAGATGGAATGAATATACTGAAATAGGGAATCCACCCCCACGACCATTTAAAATGAAACCAGGATTTGCCCTCAGTATCAGGTATTTCCATAAGACCTCCCATAGGCATGGCCTCCAACTTTGTAAAATTAATCTTATCGTCCAGAAAGACAACAAGTGAACTATTGCATTGCATCACATGCACTACCGAAATTGCGGGATCTAACAAAAAACATAAGGCCCTCATCTGCATACAATGTAATCTTTCGTGACTTCTATCCCAACATCAGATGTGTTGGCATCCCTACGGATGGCCTCCGCCAGTGGTTCAATCCCCAACGTAAACAATAATGGTGAAAGGTGTCAACCTTGCCGGCTGACTGGAGAAATTTTAGTATTACTGTTTGGCACACCATTAGTAAGAACCCAACCAGAGGATAGCGGTAAATGACCCTCACCCCCTTAATAAAATCTTTGCAGAGTCCAAACCGTTCTAATGTACAGAAGAGATCCGGCCACTTAACTCAATCAAATGCTTGCTCCCATCTAAAGGGATCAATAATCCCTGGATAGATTGTTGTTGACACTCTAGATCATATTGATTAAACTCTTTACATGTCGGAAGATCTGTGGACCTTTATTTAACCTGTTTGGTCCTCTTTAGCAACGGAAGGAAGCAAAGTTGCCAGCCTTAATGCACGGGTCTCAGACAGGATTTTGAAACCAACGTTTAAAAATGAGATTGGCGTGTAAGAAGCACAATCCTCCAGGGTCTTCCTTTCTTCAGCATCACAGAGGTATGAGCCGCTCTTAAGGATGGAGGGAGGGGTTTGTGACTGTATGAGTGACGGAACATGTTAAACATCAGCCTTGACAATAGGTTTATAAATGATTTATAAAATTCACTAGGAAATCCGTCAGGAACGTGCACGTTTACATTCTGAAGCTGCTTCACACCCTCCTGCACTGACAATGGTGCATTGAGGCACAACACTTATTCAGGGGTTACTCCTGGAAGACCCAGGTTCTTGAAAAATGACTCCATCTTAATCCATCTATCCTCATTATGGCAAGTCTGAAATATCTCGAACACGAGACTTTTTTTTAATTGAAGGTAATTATCCCAGTACCTTCCCTAATTGAGGTAATGGCTTGAGAGGGGCGGTCGTTTTCCTGGCTAAATACTTGCCTGGCTTATCACCATGTTCAAACTGCCTTTGTTTTGCAAAAGTAAGTTCCTTCTTGGCTGTCTGTGTGAGCGTGGAATTAACTGTAGGCCAAAGCATTGTGATCCTCTGCAGCTTAGCCACTGAGGGTCTATCACAGTAAACCCTCTCGGCTGCCCTCAGCTGTGCCTCAAACCAACGTTCCTGCTTCCCCTTCTGCTGCATCCTCAAGAATAGTTATTTCCTTGGCATAAGCCTTAACAATTTCCCATAGAATGGATGGGTTACTGGTTGACTCTGAATTAACGGCTAAGAAAGATCTGAATTAATTACAGAAATATTCAATGAACTAACTAGCCTTCAGAATAATGGGATACATTCGCCGGTGTCTCGAATCTGTTATATTGCCCTTAACCTTAATCAATAAGTATGCTCAGAAATGGTAATATTCCCAATTGTGCAGCATGCCACCTGATCTAAGATTGTTGCAGGGATGGGGAAGATATCAACCCTCGTGTGGCAGTTCAGCGGGTTAAAGAAGAAAATAAAAGCCCTACTTGTGAGCTAGATGCGCCTCCAGACATCCACCAACTCTAGTTCTGCACACAAATCTTCCAATTACTAACATTATAACGAGGATTTTGAGAGACCTTTGGACATGCTGCCCACCGTCGAGTCCATAAGACAGTTGAAATCTCCTTCTACGATAATGTGCCATGTTGCAAGATAACTGCATTTGGAAAATGCATCTACCAGGATTTTTAGAGTGTGCGCCCGGGGTGGGGGGTTGGTCGCAAATACCATTTAAAATATTGGATTATTTACCATAGTTCAAGGCGTGGGGTATTATGATCCTCTCGTGAGTATCAAATACAATCTAGTAATTTAAATGGAAGATTCTTCTTATCCAGTATGGCTTCTCCCCTACTCCTAGTATTAAAAGTCGCAAAAAAACATTCAAACCCGCCCTGTTGTAACGTCAAATGTTCCTTGTCATCAAGCTGCATTTCCTGCAATAGAAAACATCCACCCTCTCTATTTTTTAGACTAGAAAGTAAATTTTTCCTCTTGAGTGGCCAGTCGCTTCCCTTAATGTTCCAAGTACACCATTTAAGTATAGCATTATACACAACACACTGTAGCAACATTTGAACTCGAGAGAGGAATAACTCGAATTACTGATTAATGAACAAAGTCTCATCGAGCTTAAAAACTGCACAATCTAAAACTATTACAACTGACAAGCTCTCAAAAGTAAACATACAAAAAAAACCAAAAAACTGAACAAAATCGATCGGGGAATTTAAAATGTCCACAAAGTTTTCGCTTTCTCTGCACAGTCAGACAGGTTCATGGATCCATTAAATGCAATACGGAGAACCATTGGGTATCAGAGGGAATACTGATTCCCGAGTTCCCTTACTCTTCTCTTGATAGGTTTTAGTTTTGGAAGTAGGTGAGCACTTTGGTGATAACGATCACAACTTCTGTTATGTTTTCTTTAGTGATAGCAAGGGATACGTGTATAGCAATAGGCAAGAGTTACAGCTAGGGAAAGGCAATTATGATGCGATTAGGCATGATTTAGGAAGCATAGGAGTGAGAAGGGAACTGAAGGGGATACGCACATTAGAAAAGTGAAACTTATTCAATGAAAAGCTACCGTGTGTCCTAGATAAGTATGTACCTGTCAGGCAGGGAGGAAGATGTAGAGTGTGGGAGCCGTGGTTTGTGAAGCAAATGGAATCTCTGGTCAAGAGAAAGAAGAAGGCTTATATTAGGATGAGATGTGAAGGCTCAGTTAGGGCGCTTGAGGTTTATAAGGTAGCCAGGAAAGACCCAAAGGGAGAGCACAGAAGAGCCAGGAGGAGACATGAGAAGTTGTTGGCTGATAGGATCAGGGTAAACCCTAAGGCTTTCCATAGGTATTTAAGGAATAAAAGAACGACGAGAGTAAGAATAGGGCCTATCAAGGATAGGAGTGGAAAGTGGTGTTTTAGTCAGACGAGATAGGGGAAGCACTAAATGAATATTTTTTCAACAATATTCACTCGAGAAAATGTCAATCTTGTCAAGGAGAATACTGAGATACAGGCTACTAGACTAGGTGTGATTGAGGTTCACAAGGAGGAGATATTAGAAATACTGCAGAGTGTGAAAGCGGATAAGTCCCCTGGGCCGGATGGGATTTATCCTAGGTTCCTCTGGGAAGCCAGGGAGGAGATTGCTGAGACTTTGGCAATGATCTTTAAATCGTCATTGTCTACAGGACTATTGCCAGAAGTCAGGAGAATGGGAAATGTGGTTCCCCTCTTCAAGAAGGGGAGTAGAGACAATCCTGGTACTTATAGATCAGTGAGCCTTATTTCAGTTGTTGGTAAAGTGTTGGGAAAGGCTGTAAGGAATAGGATTTATAATAATCTAGAAAAGAATAAATTGATTAGGGATAGTTAGCACGGTTTTGTGAAGGGGAGGTCGTGCCTCACAGACTTTATTGCGTTCTTTGAGAAGGTGACCAAACAGGTAGATTAGAGTAAACCGGATTATGTGGTGTATATGGATTTCAGCACGGCGTTCGATAAGGTTCCCCATAGTAGGCTATTGTACAAAATGCGGAGTAATGAGATTGTGGGAGATATAGCAGTTTGGATCCGTAATTGGCTTGCTGAAATAAGTCAGTGGGTCATGGTTGATGGGAAATGTTCAACCTGGAGTCCAGTTAGTAGTGGTTTACCACAAGGGTCGGTGTTGGGTCCACTGCTGTTCATCATTTTTATAAATGACCTGGATGAGGGTGTAGAACTTGGGTTAGTAAATTTGCAAACACTAAGGTCGGACGAGTTGTGGATAGTGAGGAAAAATGTTGGAGGTTACAGAGAGACGTAGATAAGCTGCAGAACTGGTCTGTGAGGTGGCAAGTGGAGTTTAATGCGGACAAGTGTGTGATGATTCACCTTGGTCTGAGTAACAGGAATGCAAAGTACTGGGCTAATGGTAAGGTTCTTGGTAGTGTGGATGAACAGAGAGATCCCGGTGTCCAGGTACATAGATCACTGAAAGTTGCCACTGAGGTTGACAGGGTTCTTAAGAAGGCATACGGTATTTTAGCTTTTATTAATAGAGGAATTGAGTTCCGGAACCATGAAGTTATGCTACAGCTGTACAAATCTCTAGTGCGGCCGGACTTGGAGTATTGTGTACAGTTCTGGTCACCACATTATCAGAAGGATGTGGAAGCTTTGGAAAGGGTGCAGAGGAGATTTACTAGGATATTGTCAGGTATGGAGGGAAAGTCTTACGAGAAAAGGCTGAGGGACTTGAGGCTGTTTTCGTTAGAGAGCAGAAGTTTGAGAGGTGACTTAATAAAGACATATAAGATAATCAGAGGTTTAGATAGGTAAGCCCTTGTCCAAGAATGTTGACGGTGTTCATGAGGGGGCATAGCTTTAAATTGAGAGGTGATAGATATAGGACAGATGTCAGAGGTTGTTTCTTTACTCAGAGAGTAGTATGGGTATGGAATGTTTTGCCTGCAAAGATAGTAGATTCGCTATCATTAAGTGCATTTAAATCGTCATTGGACAGGCATATGGACGTACATGGAATGGTGTAGGTTAGATGGGCTCAGATTGGTATGACAGGTCGGCGCAACATCGAGGGCCGAAGGCCTGTGCTGCGCTGTAATGTTCTATGTTCTATATCATCAAATGATTTTTTTCAGAATCACCGCCACTGAAAATCCCAAAAAGGACATAATCCTGGAGCCCTTGAATTAAAGCCATTGGATCTTTCCCCTGGGTTCTGGAAGCTTCCATTAGTCTTTGTTTATCCCCATAACTATGTAACCGCACGAGGACAGGGTGAGAACGCTGGTCTGAGCCTGACCTGTGCACCGTAACCCGATGAACTGTCTCAGTCTTCACCCGTACCTCTTCAGTTTCGAAGTGAAGGAATCACTGCAGCCAATTCTCGAAAAATACTGACTGGCTGACCACCTGCTGTCTGGGCCAACAGGCCGACGATGTGAACATTCTTCATCCTGCCCCAGTTCTCAAGGTCGTCATCATGTTCAGTAAAGATACGGACCTGTTTTTCAATGATGAGGATCCTCTCTTGTGAGGAATTGATCACAGACTCTCTCATGCAGTTTGGCACTTGACATCGTCCATTTTGTTTCCAAGACTGTCAAGTTGCTTCTCAAGTTTTTGGAGCGCATCTCAGAGTGGTCGTGGTTCTAGCCACAGCTGAACTTTTCTTTAATCATGGCTTCAATCATTTTACGTAACTTGATGAACTCAGTGACCAAGACCTGGGTGAGTAACTGGGTCCAGGGAACGAGCAGAGTGGGTTGCAGATATCGCCTCAGGTATGCTCGATGCTTCTGACGGGTGCACCGTGTGTTACGACTTACTCATCCTTTTCCAAATTCTGTCATTTCCACTTGATAAAACGGGATTAATAAAGATTCTATCACCCTTTTAGGGTTGAATTTTAAGTAAATTGCTGGGATGGAGTGGGTTAGGGAACCACTTTGCCCGTGCTGTGATGCAGAGCCCAACAAAGAAGACCTTCTGGATCACCGCCATCTTGGATTTCCCTTTAACATTTTATCGATATTATCATTTCGGTTTGCATTATATTCCTGGATGTTCTGGAGCAGTGTGATTTTGTACCACTGTCTACATTTTCCCCTACACTGCAAATTGCTGCCCATTCCTCGATAATCCTTGACTCTGTTGTTGCTTATGAACCTTCTGTCTGTGCCTCAAAAATATTCAATATCTCTGCCTCCAATGCTCTGCGGAGAAGAGATTCCAAATACTCTCACCATAATGAAAACAAAAATCAACCTCAGCTGTGTGTGAGATTATTTTTGTCTCCTTACCTGAGGAAGGATATAATTAATTTGGAAGCAGTTCGGAGATGCTTCACTTCATGTATTCCAGGGAAGAGGGTCTTATATTATGAAGGCTTTAACAGATTACTCTTGGAATGAGAGGTGATGTTATTGAAACATACAAAGCCTAGAGGAGAGTGGATCAGATAGATACCCACTGGGTGTTTGTATAATCCAAACTTCTCGTCATTTTTATAGAATCTCTACAGTGTGGAAGCAAGACATTCCACCTATCATGTCCACATTGACCCTCGGAACTGTATCCCTCCTGGACTGCCCCACGTACTCTATCCATGTAACCCTGCATTTCCCATCACTAACCTATCTAACGTACACATCCCTGGGCACTATGGGCAATTTAGCATGGATAATCCACTCTAAGCTGCATATCTTTGGACTGTGGGAGGAAACTGGAACTCTGGGAGGAAACCCACACAGACATGGGGAGAATGTTCAAAATCCACATAGAGGGTTGTCCGAGGTTGGAATTGAACGCAGCTCCATAGCGATGGGAGGTAACAGTGCTAACCACAGATCCCCATGTGGTGCATCCGTTAGTTCTATTAGTTACGTGTGGCTGACTAAAGAAATCTGCCTGACTTGTTCCTGTCACTGAACCTCACCCAGTCTGAGAACTTTATCATCAGCCAAATCACCAACCTGGTTACATTTAAAATTTGTTGTGAGCAGTGGCGGAGTGGGACGAGAAAAGGAAACAGTGACACCCTCCAACACCATTCAGAGCATGGATTAGGGGAAATTCATAAAGTGGTATTTCATTCCAGTGGGAATTCTCTTTCCCAGAAGTTCTGGATGGCCAGATATTTATATTATACCGAGGCTGGCTTTGTCTGATTGTCTACAGACAGGTGACTCAGGGATAATGGTGCATGGAGAGCAAAGTGCAGCTGGGACCACAATGAGATGAGCCACGACCTTATTTACTGGTGGAGTAGTGCCAAAGGGCCGAATGGCCCCCTCATGTCCCTCAGCCCTGTGTTCTGATGTTCCATTCAACCCTTCGGACCTGCTACACAGGGGCAGATCGAGGCCACTCCCATGGTTAGGTGCAGTTGTGGAAATGTACTTGGAAAATGTAGGCTGGGCCAGAAAGTGCCCCCACCACCCCCAATCCCTGTTTTTAGGCTTCCCCTCTCTGTAATGTCTGCTCCAAATGTGGGACATATTGCAGCCCCAGATACGCTGGGAATACAGCCCCATACTCCACCCAGGGTTAAAACAACAAATCCTCTGCTCTCCCTGAATGCAACTTTTTACAACACGATTTCCAGGAAAATAACCCATTACTTTCCAAAAGCACAGCATGTGAAATTAATAAATAGGAACAGGAGTAGGTCAATCGGCCCCTCAAGCTAGCCCTGTCATTTAATACAAACATGGCTGATCTAATCCAGGGCTCAGCTCCACTTTCTTGCCGACGCCTTGTATCCCTCCATACCTCTCTGGGTCAGGGAATTCCAGACATTCACTACCTTCGGAGAGAAGACATCGGTTTGCATCTCAGATTGAAATCAATACTCCTGATTCAGTATCTATATCCTCGAGTGCGACAGTCTGCCCAGGAATGGAAACAACGTCTCAACACCTACCTTCTCAAGCCTCTTCTGTGTCTTGTATCCTTCAGCAGTATCATTCATCATTCATTTAAACGCCAATGGATGATCGCCTCACCATTTTAGAGATTCTCAATAACTAAACCCTTCCATCCCAGGAAGCTGCCTCATGCACCCACCTAGTTACTTGCTGTATCAGCATGCTGACTTTATGTTTCATATACAGGAAGATTCCAATCCCTTTCTACTGCTCCTTTTCTGGAAGTCCTCGCCATTAAATAGCAACCTGCCTTTTGGTTCTCAGTGTCCTCCACAAACTCGGATGTATATTGCACTCAGCTCCCTCCTTCAGGCTATCAGTATAAATTGTCAATAACTGATGCCATCGGACTGATATCTGTGGTCCTCCAGCAGATTCCCTTATCATAAAGATCCATTAATCCTGACTCTTCGATTTCTGTGTTAACCAGTCAACATCCCATGTTAATACAATATCCGACGTCCTAAGGCTTCTGTTTTGTGTAAGAACTTTTATTTTGCAATACCTTGTGAAAAATCTCTGGAAAGCCTCGTGCCTACCAGATCCCCTTTATCAAGTCCACTTGTTACATTCTCAGGCATTCCAGAAATACTTTGCATGATTTTACAGGGCAAAGTATAATTTCCCATTCACAAACCCACACTGAATCTGCGTGAAGCTTTTCTAAATGTCCATGCTGGGCAAGTTTTCCAAACTATACTAGTCCCATCTGATTTCATTTGGCCCATATGCCTCCAAGTTTTTCCCAGTCATATGTTTGTCCAAATGAGTTTTAAATGTTGCAGCTGTACTTGCACCTCCCACTCTTACCCTGGCAGCCCATTCCATACCCACACCACACTCTGTGTAGAAACGTTGTCCCTTCGTCCCTTTTAAATCTTCCCTCTTACACCTTAAACCCATTCCCTCTATGCTTGAACTCCCCCAGCCCGTGGAAAAGATCTTGGCTATTCACCCTATCCATCCCTCTCATGATTTTATAAATTTCTACAATGTCAGCCCGCAATCTTCTACACTCCATCTGATACTAACTTCAAGAACAAGCATTTAAAGATAAGCACTGAAAATTTGGAACTATCTTCAACATGACAGGTAACCAACACTCAGCCCAAACTTCATACTGTGATTTGTTTTTCTCCATGTTACAATACTAAGGCGGCATGAAACGCTTACTAGTGCCAGTAAGAATTCAAGCATCTGAATTTCTTTGTCTGGAGGGTGTGATGATCACTATAGTGAAAACGTATCTGTGGCCAGACCTATATAATACCTCACAGTCAACATTCTCCCTCCTGGCCTCCCTATGACCGGGTGTGGTTGTGACTTCTTTGTCTTGCAATCAATAGAGAGAACACCTTTCCCCCATTCACAACTTAATTTAAATCCGTTTTTCAGTAGCTTCTCATTCACCACTGCTAAAAGCCCGTTTATCGTTTGTTACACCCTCTTTTCCCTGCAACTCATCCCCCTCTTCTGGCAAGGGATTTTGCAATTATATTCAGTTTTAAAGAAGTGTCACACTGGACTGGAAGCGCTAACTCTGTTTCTCTGTCTCTGCGGATGCTGACAGACCTGCTGAGTATCTCCAGAAATGAATAAGCACAGAACAAATTTTCAATTAAACAAATGACTATGGATACTGGAAATAAGACTGTTAAAAATGTTGGAGATACTGGGAGCTTTATAGAAGGTTCACTGGACCTGAAAGTTCAACTCTTTTGAACAATTTCCAATGATGTATGTCAAAGATTCCCAAACATCTTGTCCACCATGGAGCGCCGTACACTGGGAACTGAAGGCATGGTGCAGAAGTTCATTGATTCTGAAATTGCATAATCACTGACACTACAGAGCTCTGAATCATGGTCAGGGAGAAAGCAGTGGGAAACAAGTTCACTTCGAACACAGAACATGGCACTTTGGAAAGGAGAAGATTCGGATTAGTACCTTAAATGGATTGAGTTTATGCAACAATTTGGAGGCTTGGCACCAAGGAAAGACTTCCAGCAGAATGAGAACATGAAAATGGAAGTATTTCCGCATCAGAAACCAGAGTAGGTCACTGAATACAGGGCTGATGGGTGAATGGGTCTCGGTGTGAAATGGGGAACAGTCAGTAGAATTGAATTTTAAATATTGAGGCTTAAACTGGGTTATCATCTGATGATGTAGATCACAGCAGCAGAAGAAGCAGAATTGTTTTCAATGACAATCTGTGACTTTTTCCTCAGGATAATCCATCAGTCTACCATTACCATCTATGGTTCAGTGACGAGTGTGGGTGAACATGCCAGGGTCGGAATCACATGCACCTAAACCTGATGACATCCCATTAATGCGAACAGACTTGACTGGTTACACTATGAACAGCAGGACTAACATCTGATACAGAGGGAGAAATGATCCCAAGATTAACAAATCAAATTTAAGCTCTGTCAGCCTGTCAAATCCATGCATAAAAGTCGATGGACCATTAAATAACTTACTAGAAGAGATGACTCCACAAATATCCGCATCCTAAATAAAGGAACAGCCCTGTACGTCAGTGTAAAAGATGCAGTATCTGCACCGTCCTCAGCCAGAAGCGTTGAGTCGATTATCCACCTCACCCTCGTCATGATGCCCTCTGAATCACAGATGGCAGTCACAAACCAATTCGATTCACTGCACTTGAGATGAAAAAAAACAGCTGAACACAGTAGATACGACATAGTCAATGGGCCCTGACCCCATTCCTACAATAGGACTGAAGACTTGTGCTGCACAACAAGCCGTGTCCCTGGGGAAGCCGTTTCATTCCAGCTCCAACTCTGACATCTCCCTGGCAATGTGGAAAATTACTCAACTATGTCCAATCCGCTAAGAGGAGGATTACTGCAATCTGACTATTTACTATCCTTCAGTCCCATCACGACAGTTAAATTAGTCTGAGTTCTCTTTGACAGAGCTGTCAAGCAGCACAGAAATAACCTGTTCAGTTTGGTTTCCAATAGGTCTTCATGTGGAGATGGTGTTGTTGTGGAAATGCCATTGGATTACTAATCCAGACCAGGCTAATGCTCTGGCAGCTGGTGCAAAGTAAAAACAATAAAAAAAATATCAAGATCTAAACTCTGGTGTCAGTAATAGTGATCTTGTGTGCAATATCACTTGTAAATATCGATCTCCTTCCCCAAATGTACTTTCAGGAAACGAATCTCCCATGCTTTCCTGGTCTGGCCTAAAAGTGACTCCAGACGCAAAGACATGTGATAAACTCTTCAATGGTCTCTCAATCGGCCAAGCAAGACACTTAATTATATCGTACTGCACTAAGGTCTTAAAGGATGAACCTATAATGAACACCAGGCCCCAGCCTCGTTATTAGAAAAGGGAATGGGAAACACAATCCTGTCGACGCTGCAGAGGTCTCCTTCCTAACAGCTGAGAGCTTGTGACAATATTTGCAGAGCATTCCAACAGACTGCACAGAAACATTGTGACAGGAGTAGGTCATGCAACATATTGAGCTTTCCTTGTGCTCGTTAATGGCCGAACATCTCCTCAGTGAAGTTCTCCCCATAAAATATTCATATCCCTTAATATGTTTAAACATTGTGAAATATTTAAAAGAGAACTGCTGTAGTGCCTTCAGCCCATCAGTTTTGCTCCTCCATTCAATATACAGGCAGTTCTCCGATAACACGTGTTGATTCAATACAATTTGGCTGCAATGTGATTCGTGTATCCTTTTCTATAAAGTGAACTCTCATTCACTGTGACGCGATTCCTTGCCGGGAACCAGCTGAACAGCAAAACCCTGCCTCAGGATCCTCTCGCTGCAAAATGTACAAACAATGTGTTCAGTTAAAACAGGAATGCAATGTGCTCACGAAGTCTTGAAACTGAGCCTGAAACTGGAAATTGTAGACTACATTTAGAAAGAACTTTATTCCAAACTGTGGAGAGAATCTTGAGGATACCTGGAATTCCCCATTGGCATCACGTGGTCAGTCAACCCCCCACGTGCTTTCTGGTGAAAGGTACAGTGCTCCAGTGAGTGACTGTAGTGTGAAAGTGTTACATTTACAGCACTGTTCCATTACAACATGTGATTTAAAGATTTATTTAGACTGTCCTAGACCAAATTTAATTTTTAGTTTTTACTGATATTTTTGGGGGTTCGCCCCTTCCTCTCTTTTTTCCTTCCACCCCATTATTAATATTGCACGATTTTCGACAACACAGTGTTGCACAGAAACAGAGCTACCGCGTTATTGGAGAACAACCTGGACTGATAGCTGATCTTCTATCTTCACACCGTACTCCTGCTCTCTCCCTATCCCTTTAGTTTCCAGAAGTCTTTATTTATATTCAGCGTCATGACTTCCACAGCCTGATCTGGGAGAGAGTACCCCTGGTTCGCCAGTTTCAGAGTGCAGACATTTATTCTCACCTCAATGCAAAGCGGCCTGTCTGTACCTGATACTGTGGCCCCTTGCTTTAGACATCCGAGCCAGGGGAATTACCATCCCTGCTTCCAATCTGTCTCGCCAATCAGAGTGTGATATATTTCACTGAGATCTCCACTCATTTTCCTAAACCTAATGGCACACAAGTCCAGTCCCTCCCAAACTCAGATCCCATAATAAGTCTGTCATCCCAGAGATCAGTCTGCTCATCCTTTGCTGCTCTCTCTCAATGTCAGGTTTGTCCTCTATTAGGAACAGAGACCAAAACTGCACACAATGCTGCACAATGTTCGAGATGGGGTCTCACCAAAGCCCTGTACAGCTGCAGTAAGATACTCTTACTCCTGTACTCAAATCCCCCTGAAATGAAGGTGAATACAGCATTTATCTTCCTCCTTACTTACTGCTCCTGCAATATTGCTTTCAGTGACTGGTGTACAGGGAGATCCAGATTCCTTTCAATGTTACAGCTCCCCTTTTGCAGGGTCTATATACACTGGTCAGCGTGCCAATGCTATTCCCAGTATTGACTCCTGGTTTCAGAACTCACTGCCTTACATGGACTCGGAGGGCTGCACAGAAATAAACAAAAATGCAGCTTAAGTTCCTTTATAGAGCAACATTGTTCAACCACTCCTTTTCAAATGATAGGCTGCCATTCTATTGTTCCCATCAATGAACTTAGCATCTCATCTCTCCCATGCTCTCCATCCGCCACATATTTGCCCAGTCATTTCACTTGTCTCAGTCACCTTGGAGCTTTTTTACATCCTCCTCACCACTCATAAGCTGACATTGTTTAGTGCTGTCAGCAAACTTGGGAATATTGCATTTGAGACACTCAACCAAATTTATGATGTGTATTGGCAATAGCTGGCGCCCAAGCCACGATCCTTGCTGTATACTCCTAGCCTTCCATTAAAAAAAAGTTGTTTTATTCCTACTCACTGTTTCCTGCCAGCTCTGTCCTTCGAGAACTATGTCCATGTATTAGCCCCAGTCCCACACGATTCAAATTTGCACAATAGGCTTGGGGCTTTATCAAAACTCTTTCAGAAATTCCACTCGTATTGCATTGATAGCTTCTACATAATTTTGCTAAAAGCCACTTTCTCAAGTATGATTCCTATTTCATGAATCTCTGCTGACTTTGTCTATGCCCATTAATTTCAGTCTATGAACTGTTTAGTTGATAATTTAAGTCAATTCCCTTTTTCTCAACAGACTAAAGTTCCCTCGTATTGCTAGGAACTTTTCTTTTTTGTTTTGCTTTCTTCTGTGAAGGCATAACTGAAGTATTTGCCCCATAGTTCTGCTATTTCCCGGTCCTCAATTATCTGGTATCGAACTGTAGGAAAGCTGCGCATTTTTTCCCCTAATTTTGCCATTGACATATTTTCAGAAAATATTACAAGTTCTGCGTAAAAACTTTGTTAAGATATTCTTCAGAATCCTATCAATTCCTATTTTAAGGTACTCAGTGATTGGCCTTCCACAGCCATACAATCACAGAAGCAAAGACTCTGTACTGTCAGAAATACAGCACGGTCTACATTAGACCCACTTCGCGACATAATATTCGCAGCCGTGAATCTTAAGGCATTTCAAGTGCACTACCATGTATTTTCTAATGGTTCTGAGGTTACCATAACAACTCGCCTCTCAAGAAAAACATTTCAGACCCCAACACACTCTGGATGAAAAGCAATACTCAAATCCTCACTAAAACCCAAACCCTTCACTTTAAAAGTGTGGCCCTTTGACTAAAAGGAACAGCTGCTCTCCATCCACACTGCCCATGCTCCTCGTAATTCCATCCTTCAGAATCACGTCCCCCTCAGCCTCCTCTCCTCCAAACTAAACAACCCAAGCTTCTCCAGCCTCTCCCCATAGCTGATGTGCTCAATCCCAGGGAACATCCTGGTGAATCTTCTTTGCACCCCCCCCCCCCCAAGTGCAATCACATCCTTCCTGTAATGTGATTCCGAGAACTACACACAGTATTCCATCTTGGCATCACCAAAGTTGCGCATAGCTGTTTTAATCTGTGCCTCAATGAATCAAGGTTATGTTTATGCTTTCCCAAATTGTGTATTAACCTGTACATCACATTCAGGGATGTGTGGAGAAGCACCCTCTGACCTTCCTAATGTGCTGCCATTCATTGAGTCCTCCCCTGTCTGGTTCCTTCTTCCAAAGTATATCACCTCATATTCATCAGGGTTATGTTATATCTGCCATTGACCTTCCCAGCTGACCATTCCATCTGTATCTTTCCGTAACTTAAGGCCTTCCTCCTCACTGCCAACCAACCGGCCAATCTGCGTATCAAACACAAACTTACTTATCACACTCCCCACCTCTCGTCCATATTCACAGCGACATCATTTATGAGTACGACAAATATTAAAGTGGAAAATCACACAGCATCAGGTTAGAGTCCAACAGGTTTGTTCGGAGGCACTAGTTTTCGAAGCGCTACTTCTTCATCAGGTGATTGTGCGCTTTGATGAAGAAGCAGCACTACAAAAGCTAGTGCCACCGAATAAACCTATTGGACTATAATCTGTTGTAATGCGATATTTGGCATTGTCCACCCAGTCCAACACCAGCACCTCCAAATCACAAATAATAAGGGACACAGCACTGACCCCTGTAGTATACCATTGGACACTGGCCTCCAGTCACACAAGGAGTCAACCACCACCTTGTGTCTCCGACCACTAAACTTCATTTGGATACAATTTGGCAAGTCACTAATGAGTCCTACCTGTTCCCTGGTCATTCTGTTCCGCTGGACACACTTGTAGAATATATGGGAATTCTCCCTAATCTTGCCCTGGCAGCAGGTTTCCATGCCCCTCTGTTAGTTAGTCCCCTACGCGTGCAGAATTTCCTCCTTATTGCAGGCTTAAATGGTCTGTCCTTTATCCTGCCATTATTTCCCTTGATTGTGTATTAGGCAGCAGGAGAAACATCCTGTTAATTTCCAACTTGTCACATGTTTTGTTAATTTTATACATTTCACAGTTACCCATCTCTCATTCTTTGAAACTCTAAAGAACCCGGGCCTCGTTTCCTCATCACGCAATCTCGCCAACTGAGGGATTAATCTGGAGAATGTCCACTGAACTTCCTCTGTGGTCAGTATATTCTTTCTCAGATTTGGTCACCAAAACTTTACTCAATGTTCCAGGTACAGTACTCACCAACACGCTGTTAAACTGCTTCAACATGTCTTTACATCTATATTCTGACTCCCTTAAAGGAAGGCAATCCAAACTTTAACTTACAACTTGCATATATTCCTCCAAATACCCTTCACATTCATTGCATTTACAAACTCATTGTGTGCATTCTTATAGAAAGCCTTCTGATAATCTAAAATATGCCAAATGTAGTGGTTAAAATCTTCGAGTAAAAAATGAGGTCTGCAGATGCTGGAGATCACAGTTGCAAATGTAGTGGTTCCCCATTATCTATGCTGTAAGAATCAACTTCAAACAATTCCAAAGCTTGTCAAGCATGATTTCCCTTTCAGAAATGCATACTGATTCTCTCCAATGTTGCTGTTAACTTCTAAATAACGAATATCACATCCTATATAATAGATTCCAACAGTTTCCCCACAAATGTCAAGTTAATTGGTCTGCAGTTCTCCACACTACCTTTTATTCCCTTTGTAGATGCTTGGATCACTACCGTTCATCTATAGTGCTTGGATCCAGACTATGCAGAATGCACTTCGTAATAAAACACAGTCATCGACAGTGCAACTAATACTTTTATTAGTGGTTTATTTCTGAAGATTTTGGTATGAAGTACATCTGGTTTGTCAAGTTAGCAAAGCTCAATCCAGTTGCATGTTCAAGTAAAGCCTTGTTACTGATATACATTGACTTTATGTCTTTCGATCCACAAGTCCTATACGATGATGTCGTATTTCTGGGTGATTTTCTGGATCTTCCTCCATGAAGACAGATGCAAGGTAACTGGTTATTTACTTGGCCACTTCCCTGTTATCCATAATAAGCTCGTCTCTCCTGATTGCAGATTTCCACATTTGACTATGCTTTTTTCTTTCCTTTGAGATATAGAACATAGATTTATGCAGTCTTTGTGTTCCTGTTTGTTTGCATGTATGTTCGCTTTTTGATTTCCTTACCCGTTTCATGGCTCTCCTTTACTGGCTGGTAAATTTCTGGGAATTTTCAGGATTCCACAATGTGTGGAATTCTTCTGAAGTCACTTCCTGTGATTAATATAATCATTAATTTATTATGCTAATCATTGTTAACTCACTTTCTCACTCGTGGGTGTTTTACCCGAAATAAATAAACATATTTTTCAGACTTCGTAGTATTTCTATAAACCTCCTGGGCCTGACCATATATATTCAGGAACACTGCAGGAGGGCAGGAAAGAAATAGTGGGGGCCCTGGTTGGTACATTTGCATCATCGGTGGCCAACGGGTGATGTCCTGGAGGACTGGAGGGTAATAAATGCTGTGCCGTTATTCACGATGGGCTACAAAAAAAAAACCGGGGAACTATAGACCAGTAAACCTAAAATCTGTGGCAGGTAAGTTATTTGACTAGATTCTGAGGGAGAAGATATGCATGCATTTGGAAAGACAGGGCCTTGTAAATGGGGGATTATGGCTCACACATTTGTTAGACTGCTTTGATGAAGTGACCAGTAACTTTGTCAAGGGCACGGTTGTATATATAGATTTCAGTAAGGCCTTCAATAAGGTTCCACATGGTACGCTGCTCTGGAAGGTTAGATCACATGGAATTGAGGGAGAGTTGGCAAATTAGGTCCAAAATTAACTTGATGATAGGAAGAAGAGGGTAATCGTGGAAGGATGCTTGTCGGACTGGAGGCCTGTGATGAGTGGAATGCATCAGGGTTCGGTGCTGGGACCATATATTCATATATTACACATATCTGTGATTTAGATGAGAATGTACAGGCATGATTTATAAGTTTCAAGGTGACACTAAAATAGGTAATATATTGTGGACAGTGAGGAAGGTTATCAGAAATTTCAGAAATTACAGCAGTACCTTGATCAGGTGGGGAATTGGGCCGAGAAATGGCAAATTGAGTTTAATTCAGATAAGTGTAAGTTCTTGCATTTTAGAAAGTCAACTCAACGCAGGAGTCTCATGGTGAATGGCAGGGCCTTAAGGAGTGCAGTGGAACAGAGTGACCCTGGAATTCAGGTGCACAGTTCTCTGTAAGTGGAGTCCCAGGTAGACAAGGCACCGAAAAAGGCATTTGACTCACTGGCCTTCATCAGTTATAGCACTGAATATCGAAATTAGGGAGTTATGTTGTAGTTATACAAGATGTTGGCGAGTCCATACTTGTCACGTCGTGTTCAGCTTTGTTCACTTTGCTCTAGGGAGGATGTTATTAAACTGGAAAGAGTGCAGAAGAAATTTACAAGGATGTTGCCAAGACTCAATGGTCTGAGTTATAGTGAGAGGTTGAACAAGCTAGGAGTTTTTACTTTAGAATGTATGAGGCTGAAGGGGATCTGATAGTAGTGTAAAAGATTGTGAGAAGCAGTGATAGAGTGAATGCACTCAGTCTTTTATTTCCCCAGGATTGGGCAATCACGGACTAGAGGGCATCAAGTTAAGGTCAGAGAGGAAAGAGTAAAAGTGAAACTGAGGTGCAATTTCTTTTACACACAGAGTGGTATGCATATGGGATGAGCAGCCAGCAGAAGTGGTTAAGGCGGGTACATTCACAAAATTTAAAATGCATTTGGACAAATTAACAGGGAGGAAAGGATTAGAAGGATACAGGGAAATGGCAGGGAAATGGGGTTAGTGTGAATGGACATTTTGTTCGGAATGGACCAGTTTGGGCCGAATGGCCTGTTCAGTGCTGTAAGACCATATGGGTCTAACAACCATTGTTCTCCGACTGAATGTAATATTGTACTTACCCAGTTCACGGGAGTGAACTTGACACTCTAGCTTCTGGGCTTCCATGATGTTTGACCAGAAGGTTCAAACATTCCATATTGAATGCAGACGCCGTGTAAAATGCAACATATTAATGTCACTATTCCTCCAAAGCTGCTTCAGAGCAAGGTCAGTAATTAGTCCTTCCGACCACACAATAAACAATAGGTGCAGGAGTAGGCCATTCTGCCCTTCGAGCCTGCACCACCATTCAATATGATCATGGCTGATCATCCTTAATCAGTATCACACAACACCAAATCCGAAATAATCTGCTCTCTAGTTTGGTTCACAACATACTCTTCAACCTACCTGATATACACTTATGGAATTTATTTTTCACAACATTAGCAGTCACTTAGTTAACTCAGTTTCGATCCAACTTGACACCGTCCATTATTACTGCAGTTAAGAGTAAACAGAGTTGCGTCTGGAGGGACGTGCAGGCCAGACAAGGAAAGAACAACGGTTTCCTTCCCTAAAGGACATCAGTGAACCAGATGAGTTCTTCCAATAATCAACAATGGATTCCTGATCATCATAAACCCTCGATTCCAGATATTTATTAAATTCAAATTCCTCAATCTGCCATGCAGGATTTGAATCCCTGAACCCAGAACATTACGCGGGTCTCTGGGTTAAGAGCCCAGTAATAATATCAGTATGTCATAGCTTCCCTTTGCATATAGTTGCATATATAATTTCCAGAGCATATGATGCAAACCATTTGCGTGACAGTTTTGGTTCAGATATATAACACAACAGGTTTCTTTCTCCTTGCTAATTGTAAGACCAACCCAAACTGATTCTGTGGAATCTGCGGGACAGAACCTGTGTCGTTATTGGTGATAGACTTGGATAAGACATTCGGGGAGGCTCACCTCCATGCTGAGGTGATCTGAATATATGTCCAGCAATACAGGACAAGCATCAATATCCACCCCGCTCTGTCAGGATAAGTGTCATAGTATATTCTCACTGTTCCCTCACACTCACTGTATGTCTCTTACAGCACCTACCCTCAACCAAGGTTCACACTCTATCTCCAAATAAGGCTCAAGCACGACCACTCTCACTGTTGCATTCAGCACCTTCCCTCCCCGACATTTTCTGTCCCTGACGCAATAGCCCCACACACTAATAACACTACATGGATACAACACTATGGACAGACTCCCTCCGGCCACCTCACCATGTCACACTTCACCTAGCCTAGCACGAACAGCAGGACCATCCACTCCTACCCTCACTCATTCCCTCCCTTTCTCCCATTCCAGGAGAAACAGCCTGGAATAGGACAGAAAGGACAAAGCTGGGTGGTGGAGTGCCGGATATCCGTTCCCTCATCCCCCTACTCTGATATGTGGGGAAGATCCTGGAGAGAGCTGGAGAGGACCGGGAGGCCTTGTGTGGAGATTCTGAAACATCCACGTACCACTAACTGAATAAGGAGCAATATTCAGTAAAGAGCAATTCTCAATTCAAACCTACTGTCAGTTCCAACCTCATCTCTCTCACTCACAGAAGAACAGATATCCCATTGCACAAAGATACAGACATTGAAATGCACAGATGTATTGGTAAATACCCCAATATACTAACATACACAATGCATACAAGGAGATAAGCATGCACACACTTAGAAGCACACAAATACATTAAGAGTCACACACTAATAGACACAAACACAGATAGAAGCACACAGGCTGATACAAAGACAGACAGACACAGTCACACAAATACACAGATAACAAGCACATGGACACACACACACACACACACAAATACACATTAAGACACAGACACAGACACGAGTGCGATTCAGACACAAATAAATAAGTTTTGATTTATAAGGAGATCAAGGATTCTAGGGAGAAGGTAGGAGAATGATGCTGAGGAACATATTGGAAATGACTTAATGGCATGTCAGACTCGATAGTCTAATGGTCTAATTCTGCTCCTTTTTTAATGCCCGTGTATTGTTATGCTATCAGGTATTTTCTTCCTGAGACAGCAGCAGCAGCATATTTGATTGGAAACAGTCAGGGGTAATGTGGGAAAATATTGGAGGGCAGAATGGTTAATGTATGTTCCTAGTTATTGTACCACTTTATCCGAAATGGGGCAGTGATTTGATATAAGGTTAACACAGTTTTTAAAAAAAATATGTCCCACAATGGAAGAAGGATGTCCCTTTCCCTTTACTGTTGTGCTGTCTGTGGTGTCCTCATCCTCAGGGAGCAGTGAAGACTCGGTTAATGAAGATATTTTAGTTTGAGCTTGACTGATCTTTGCTGGACAGGAGAGTCAATGTTTATTGGGAACAGACAGGAGACAGATGGTCAGACACACTCCGATCAGCCATGAGCATTCTGAATGGTGTCATCAAATGGCCAACTGCTTCCCCTTCCAATGTGTTGTTCAGTCAATCCATCCTCCAGGTTGTTACAGGAATATACTGCTGCCTCTATCCCATGTGTCGTTCCCTCAATCCAACCCTGGACACAGTTACAGAGGTATACTGCTGTCCCTACCCCATGTATTGCTACCTCAATCCACCTCTCAATGCGATTACAGGGTAGAGGAACATTCCATTCAGCCAGACTGGATCATTACAATGAAACGGGAGGAGACCATTCTGCCCCTCCAAAGAATTACACAGGAATATAGGATGAAGTAATCCAGCTCGTTGAGTACATTGCACAGCCCCAGACGAGGCCATTCAAACCGCCTGAAGTGCTGCACAGGAACAGGAATGCTGTCACTAACAGGAGATAGACAGTACAGATATATGATTTTTTAAACAAAGCTGTCACTAGTTTTGACTCAGAGATCACTGTAGGGTCATCAATGATCAAGAATCTATGTAAAATATCTGGATGAAAGGACTGAATGGATCAAAGCTGAATTACCTTGTACACCAAAATTATCATTCAATATATCTTCCAACGGAGGTAGCGAATCTGCTTTATGATGTAGACAGGGAAGGTTAGTGAGCATATCCTCAGCAGCAATAATATAATGTGAGTTGTCTATTGCAGTCGGGAACAATTTAAATGGAGAGAGATTGCAGAACTCTGTGATACAGATGTCTTTCATATTCTTGGTACATGAATCATATAAAGTCTGTCTGCAGATGCAGCAAGTGATTTGGAAGGTAAGTGGAATGATGCTGTTTGTGGCAACGGGTATTGGGTTTAATCAGGAATGTTTTACTGCATCTGTTCAGGGGCATTGCTGAGACCACATCTGATACACTGGGTGCAGTTTTGATCCTCTAAACTAAAAAAAGGATACAATTCCTTTCAAAGGTGTTCAAAGATGCTTCCCTTTACTCATTCCTGACATGTTGGCCTTTTGCTATTGGGGATTATCTGTTTAGATCTTAGATGAGAAATCTTATTGAACCACGATTTTCAGAGACGTCTTTCAGCTGGATACATATTTTCTCTCGTTAAGAAGACGAAAGCTAGATAATTTTTTTTTGAATGAGATGCAGTGCTATTAACACAAATATTATGAAGCTATCAACCCATTTTAAAAAAATTACGCAGATGCATATAAGCATCTAAACAAATCATAAAACGGGCACATTATTTTCTTTTGCTCATGAAAGGCACCGTGCACAACAACAGCAATGATGTTGCATACAGCATGCAATCTCTTATCATTCATTCCAGAGAATGTACATGTAGAGTGTACATGGTCCTGTTTGGTTTTCAGTTGACATTCTTGTATTTTTACGCACGGAGACGGGGAAAAATATTTGCTTCAGAAGCAGCAGCCAATTGGTCTCTCTCTCTTACTTTGTTCCACCTGAAAACAATGCGCCAGAGCAGAAAAATCCTGAGTCATCTTTTGCACTCGTGGAGGATTCCTGATGAGGATTCATAGGAATCTCTGTACAGCTCAAAGCAAAGGGAATTCAGCCAAATCCAACTGTTCCAGGAAGAAATCCACATTCCCAGACATTTGTGTGAGCAGAATAAGTTCAAAGTCAGAAAAAACATTTGGGACAATCTATCATTTTACCATTTGTTCACAGTTCAACTTACTGTGTCTGAGATTTTTGGAGAAAATTACCCAGTCCGATACCGATATCATTGGACACAACATTCAACTGGTTACATTTAAAATTTGCTTTCAACAATAGAGGAGTGGGAAAGGACATGAGTGACCCTCCAACATTGGGCAGAACACGAACAAGAGATTCTCAAAGTGTTGTCAAGGTGAGAATTCCTTCCCCAGAAGTTTGTGATGCCTGGATATTTCCATTTGTTCAAAATTGTCTATGTTAGACATTTGAAAGACAAATGAATGTAGAAAATGGTACATGGTAGAGCCGTGACAAATGAATGTAGGAAAATGGTATATGGTCGAGCCGTGACAAATGAATGTAGGAAAATGGTACACGGTAGAGCCGTGACAAAGTGCCTGGTGACTCACTCTTGCTCCACAGTCCCGTGTTACTATGGTGCATTCAGCCCCTCACAGCTCCTGCAAGATGCAGATGGGGGCCACTTGCACCAAGTACCTGGTCCACAGTAACATAAGATCTCAAACAATCCCTCACAACTGTCTCAGACAGATTGGTACGGATTGGAAAATGTTATTTGGAAATCCAGGCTGGTTTTCAAAGGCGCCTCTTGTCTCTTTACAGAG
The DNA here is from genome assembly GCF_020745735.1 of Hemiscyllium ocellatum. Classification (NCBI taxonomy): domain Eukaryota; kingdom Metazoa; phylum Chordata; class Chondrichthyes; order Orectolobiformes; family Hemiscylliidae; genus Hemiscyllium; species Hemiscyllium ocellatum. The sequence continues at coordinate 22,206 of NW_026869170.1, read as the reverse complement.
TGCCCCCTCTCTGCAATTTGTGCTTCATTTGTTGGTCTTTGTCTAGACCAGGATTCATTATGAATAAAGCTTCATTTCTCACTCAGAGATGACTCAAAAATGCTTTGCTCTCTCTGATTACAACATGCAATGAAAGTACATCCAGGAAAATTACAGCTGTTTTATTTGAAATTACAGAAAATGAAAAAATAAGGACCAGGAATAGATAATTCGGACAGTCAAGACATTGTATACGATCATGGCTGATCTCCTGTTGGCATTAACTCCTCCTAGACAGGGGACGAAACGTCTGCAACCCAAATTCCCAGCTGGGTGAACAGAACTACAACAACGAGCACCCGAGCTACAAATCTTCTCACAAACTTTGAACTCCTCTTTATGCCCATTTCTTCACACTCCTCAGCTCTCTGACAGATCAAAGATTCATGTATCACCTCTTTAAATCCTTTCAGTGATGTAGCTCCCCTAACTCTCTAGTCCAGATAATTCCTGACATCGATTACCATCTGTGAGAGGAAAACACACTCTACACATACACCGTCACCTATTGATATGAACAAGAGGTGAACACAGGGGCTCAGGAAAGAGTGAATGACCTTGATATCAAGGCAGTAGTCGACTGAGGATGTCATCGGGATCACCTACTTATGTGAGCTCAATGAGAATCAGGTCTAACCTCCCTACTGGTTGGGGCTTTCAGAGCACAAAGGAAGATGTTTGTGGTCGGTGTCCTCTCAGTCCCGGGACATCTCTTCAGGAGATCCTCAGATTAACTTCCTCAGCACAAACATCTTCATCTCCTTCGTCACTGTCTATGTGCCCCCATTCCGGCGCCCCGCATCTATCCCAAGATCAGAAGCAGGGTGATCACTGAAGATCACACAATATTTAGAACAATTTGTCCCCCCTCAGCTGCTGAACCGGTCTGTGTCTATATTCAGCAAGACCCAAACAACATTCAGGGTTTGTGCTGTTAAAGTGTCGGTAACATTCATGTAACAGCACGGCCAGTCACTGCACATTTCCACAGTTAAAAGAGGAGCTCATTCAGCACCTCAAGCTGGTTACATGTATATTTGGAAACCATTCAGCCCATCGAAATGTCTGAACAAGAAGAGGGACAGCCCATTCAATCCTCCCGTCTGTTCCACAGGAAGAGGAGGCGTCTGGGCAGTACATTGCGCTGTTAAACAGGAACAGGCAGGGCCCAGTAAGACCCCTAAACCTGTTCTATAGAACCAGGAGGAGAAATTCACCCCTCGAGACACTTACACAGGAGTAGGACGATGTCACTGATGCTCCATCCTGGAAAACGAATGGTGCAGAGAATGTACTCATAGACTGCTCACAATGTTCCTCGTGGCTCCATTGCCTGTGGAATAAATGATACTTTAACGTGTTTTGCCGGCAGTGAGGAAGGAAGCCAAATGTTTTGTGCCAAGCCTCGAGGAGGCATCTCCCATCTCCAAGAAGACAGACCCATGTTTTCCGTGGGGGTCAGAAGCAGGTGGGGATAGTTAACTGTTTTAGAGTGAAAGTATTGTGGTTCCTGTCGGGATGGTAGATAACGTGAAGTTCTATGTATGATTACACACCAAATGCACTGTATTAATGTTGGAAGAGTTTAGTTAAAGAATGGCCCTCTCTCTCAATCGAAATGGTGAGTGGCGTGGAGTGAGAGGAATGTTTTCAGAGTCGTTTAAGCCATCGAGAATCATGTAAACCAAGTTAAAAAAATACGGAATTTATCACCGTATTAGTTCTGTTTGGAATATAATGAGTGACTGCCCATCACCTTAAGGTTCATTACAATCATCTCTCATTCTTCAAAGCGCTACAGATTAATCCTTACGCACAGGAGATGGTACAATCATCCCAATAATGAGTCTGGTGAAACTCCTTTACACTCTTTCTGCCAAGAGGATTATTCTTTATAAAGGAGAGAAAATCTGTGCACAATACTCCAAATACTATCTCAACAACACTCTAGGGTTGATCACATTAATTCTGTTCCCTCACTTAGCTGTCTCAACTTTTTTTCCTGTCGTCTGAAAAGCAACTCCTCTCACTACACTGCGAATGATGTGGAATTTTGAAGTTTATTACATCTTTGCATCAGTCATCACCAGAGGTGTCGATGGAGATGTATATCACGTTCAGAGGGAGACTCAATCGGAAAGAATTCACTTGAAACAGGGAATGATCACCTATCTGAATGGAAATTACTTGCAAGAACATGGAAATCAGGCAGAGGAAAGGAGTTATCTTTCCTGTTGTTCTGCTCTCACGGGATGTGTGCGGCCGTGGTCAGGCCAGCATGTTATGCTGATCTTGAACTGCGTGGCTAATTCAGCTGTTGCACAGGATAATAAAGAGTAAACCACATTATAGTGGGTTTGCAGTCACACAGAGACCTGACCATGGAAGGATAACCCATTGCCTTCTCTGCAGGACATGAGGCAAACAGATAGGCTTCTGTTTATAACAAGTGGTGATGATTTCATTTGCATTCCATCAACTTCCTTCATGAGACACCAAAAGATTTTTATTGTGTGCCGCGTGATGATGAGTCAATGACTTGACCACCATGCACTGTCTGTCCATCTGACAGATTCTGTGGAGAGGACAAAGTAACCATCTCAAGTGTAAATATGTTGTGCTGTAAGCAGAGTTAGAAGGGATTTGAAATGGTTATATCTGAATTTACCAAAGGCACAAATGATGAATGATTCAGCAGTTGCATTGAGGCTGAGAAGGTGACTTAAATATCCTGATCGTGGTCCTGGGTAGGATTGGTGAGTGGGGACAATATGTAGAAATGTAAATATTAATGGAGAAAAAAGATAATGGAGTTTAGGAACAGTCTGATTTCTCCTCGCGGATTGTTGAGTAAGTTGTGAATAGTAATTTGCTAGCTATAATCAGTAAGGAATAAAATTTTTGACTATATCTGAAAATGATGACTTACAAATTTTAAAATTTGAATATGAACAGCAATTCAGTTAAACTCAGCTTAATGGACAGATGGAATGACTTACCAGGAACACCAACTATAGCGAGGATGGGATAGTAACCACCTTGAATAATCCAAAGGATATCTTGTATCCGTGATGCTAATGATATCCAAGGCTGAGAAAGGAAGTAAAGACCCAAGTATAAACTCCTGTCTGTTGTAATATTCCAGTCTAAGGTTCTCACATTCTGATCCATTAATTGATCGTCCCAGTCTAATGTTCTCAGATTCTGATCTCTCCTCCTCCGTCTCTCGAGCGACTGATCCCTGTTAGTCCAGTCGTTGATGCTCCCGCCCATACTGGGATAACACATTGAACCGAGTCCTTAATTAATAGAAGAGGCAAACTCTCCAGTGACACATCTCAGATCCACAGAGACTGACATCAATCACAGTCACTGAACAAATAGCTCCAGCTAACACCTTTCAATTACATATTGTTTTATTCAAATTCAAAACAATGATTCAAACTGTCATTTTCTGGATGGGCTATGTAAGAGTGGTAAATCTTGAGGCTGGTAGATCAATTGAGTGTAACCCTTCAATCTGCCTTGGATGCAGGTGAAATGCCGTAAGTTTATCAGAACTTAAACGTGCTTCTCTGTTTATAAATGGAAACATACATCCTGGAACTACGGACCAAGCATTATAAATTCAATAAAACATTGAGGCAATTTTCATAGTTCATGATCTGAGGGGAATGCGTGTCTGAGAAACGTGAGGTTATAACAGACAAATGGCATGAAACTTTTAACAGAGAATTGAACGTGACAAATGCAATTCAGATTGTTATTCCAGTTTTGGAGAGAGGCAGATGAGGCCTGTGCTATTGATGTTATTGAAGTTCGTGAACTGTGATGAAGTGTCATTTACTGGACTTCAATGACAGTGTGATTATGGCATTGTGGAGGAGACACAACATAAAGAAATGTGGGGTACATGGCAGTTCAGACATAAGGGAGGGACAATAATATTCCCCAGTCATCAGTATTGGAATGTTACCCTTTATAACTCATATGCAGAACAGATTCAAGGATACATTTAAAGTGAGGAATGAAGAATAAAATCTGTTTATTGAAAACAAAATACAGCACAAAATAATTTTTTGTCCATACAAAACTATGGAAAGTACAAAGAGATAAGATACACTTAGAAATTGAGCGACATAAATTGAAGTGTGTATTACAAAGCCACGGAAGTGGTGTGCAATCTTTCTCGATCATTATTTGGCCCACAGCTGAGATGCTGATTTCCCCTCTGTCAGTGATCCACCTCATTGAGATTCTCTGGCGCAGTATCTCAGTATCGAGCAGGATTCTCAGTTCCTGCTGCTGTTCACACAGTCTATTTAAATTAAACCACCTTCTAATTGCAAAAACAAAAATCGCTTGGCCTTTTGCACTCTTTTTAACTGTCAACAACTCAGCTCTGTGATATTATTGAAGATAAACGCTCTGGGACCACAGCCAGTATTCGCACAGTGCTCACAGGGTATGGCACTAGATAAAGGCCTTGCAATCTGTGAGAATTTCTAAATAAAACTTACATTTTCTGTCTGTTCCTGTCTATCTCTGCTGTCTTCTGATCTATCCAACTCACCCTCGTTTAACATCCTCCAATCACTCCCTGTTTCCAAATTGTACAGCTTGATGTTCGACTGGGATGAAACACCTATTATGGGACAAGCCAAACAGAGAACAGCCAGGGAACTCTTAGAGGCATGACACTCATCAACAGGTTCTATTATCAAACACATCGACCGGGACCCAATATACCGGCCACTTCAGCGGACAGCTGGAACTGACAACCGGAAGTGGCAGAGACAAACCACTACAGATGCAGGAGGAAATATCACAGACGCGCTTCACAGGAGGTTCCCAAGCACTGAGGATGACCCTAGACAGGGGACTAAACATTTGCAACACAAATTCCCATTTCGGCGAACAGAACCACAACAACGAGCACCCGAGCTACAAAGCTTTTCACAAATGTTGTGGCCATTTTGGAGAAATTGATAGAGCAGGGACAAGACTGATCGTTTGAGGGTCCGGCGTTTATATGCTTCATTAAGAACAAGGAAGGTACTAAAAATGGTGGGGAGGAGGTGGCATTGTTAATCAAATGCAATATTACGTTGGCAGAAAGGATGTTTGATAAGAACTCGTCTACTGAGTTAGTATGGGAAGAGGTTAGAAACAAAAACGGAGAGGTCACTCTGTTGACCGTTCTCTATAGCCCTCTGAAAAGTTCCAGAGATTTAGACTAAGGATTACAAAGATGATGCTGGATAGGAGCGAATATAACAGAGTATTTGTAACGGAAGATTTTACCTTTCCAAATATTGATTGGAAACGCTTCAGTTCAATTACTTTATATGGGTCAGTTTTTGGCCAATGTGTGCAGAATGTTTCCTGACGCGTTATGTACATAGGCCAACAAGGTACAAGGCCAAATTGGATTTGCTACTGGGTAATGAACCAGATCAGGTGTTAGATTTGGAGGTAGGTGAACACTTGGCTGATAGTGGCCACAATTCAGTTATGTTTATCTTAGCGATGGTAAGGGACAGGTCTATACCCCAGGGCAACTGTTAGAGCTGGGAGAAAGCCAATTATGATGCGATTAGGAAAGGTTTTAGGATACATAGCATGAGGAAGAAAACTGCAGGAGATGGCCACAATTGAAATGTGGAGCTTTTTCAAATAACAGCTACTGTGTGTCCTTGATAAGTTTATACTTGTCAGGAAAGGAGGAAGTGGTCGAGTGAGGCTGCTGTGGTTTACTAAAGAAGTTGAATCTCTTGTCAAGAGGAAGAAGGAGGCATATGTAAAGATGAAACGTGAGGTTCAGTTCGGATGCTTGAGAGTTACAAGTTAGCCGGGAACGATTTAAGGAAAGAGCTAAGAATAGCCAAGAGAGAGCATGAGAACTCTTTGGCAAGTAAGATCCAGGAAAACCCTCAAGCTTTGTATCAGTATGTCACGAATAAAATAATGACAAATTAAGATTAGGGCCAATCAAGGATAGTAGTGTGATGTTGTGTGTGTAGTCCAAGGAGATAGGACAGGCACTAAATAAATACTTGTATCAGCATTCACAATGGAAAGGCAATGCTGTTGAGGCCGATATGGAGTAAAGGCTATTACACTAGATGGGATTGAATTTTGTAAGGTGGAGATGTTAGCAATTCTAAAGAGTGTAAAAATAGATAAGTCCCCTTGGCCAGATGGGATTAATTCTAGGATCCTCTGAGAAGTTAGAGAGGAGGTTACACAACCATTCGTTCGAATCTTTACATCGCCATTGTCTACAGGAATAGTGCCAGAAGACTGGACGATAGCAAATGTTGTCCCTTTGTTCAAGAAATTGAGAAGAGACAACCCTGCTAGTTGTATACCAGGCTTACTTTGGTTATGGGTAAATTGTTGGAAAGGATTATAAGAGATAGGATTTATTATCATCTAGAAAGGAATCATTTGATTAGGGATAGTCAACAAGGTTTTGTGAAGACTATGTCATGCTTCACAAATCTTTCTGAGTTCATTGAGAAGTTGACCAACCAGGTAGATGAGGGTAAAATGAGGTATAAGGATTTCAGTCAAAAATTTGATAAGTCCCCCATGTGAGGCTATTGCAGAAAACATGGAGAGTGTGGTGTTGGAAAATCAGAACAGATAAGGCAGCGTCCAAGGAGTAGGAGAGTCGATGTTCCATTTGTAAACCCTTCATCAGGAATCAGTGTTCTGATCTCCAGCATCTGCAATCTTCACGTTCTCCTCGGATCCTACCTGACCTGCTGTGCTTTTCCAGCACCACACTTTCGACTCTGATTTCAAACATCTGTCGTCCTTACTTTCTCCCAGAAAATACAGAGACGTAGAATTGAGGGTGATTTAGTGGTTTGGATCAGAAATTGGCTAGCTGAAAGAAGACAGAGGATGGTAGTTGATAGCGAATGTTCATCCTCGAGTTCAGTACCTAGAGGTACACTGTAAAAATCTGTTTTGGGGCGACTGTTGTTTGTCGTTTTGAAAATGACCTCAATGAGGGAATGGAAGGATGAGTTCGTAAATTTACGTTTCGCATTAAGGTCGGTGGAGCTGTGGGCAGTGTTGAAGGATGTTGCAGCTACTGAGCTGTAATCTTCTATGTTCATGCTCCTACAATGGACTGAATAGCTTCCTTCTGCGAAGTACCAATTCTGAGGTACTCTGACCCACAATAAAAGCTTTAGGTGCCCGGAGTGGCAAGCTTGTCCAGTTAAGGATACACACTGCACAAACATCCATCATCTCTTCCTGTTCTCTGATATGCAGCGGCCTCAAAATATCTGCCCAAACAAAATAGATTAATTCCAATTCAAGCAGTCAGGAGGACATTCACCAGAGGGGTTTGCCATCAGCGGATTTAATTAATAACAAGATTTCAGAACAACACAAAAAGAAAATAATATCACAGCCCATAATATTTGGCAGCAGAGTAAAACCTACAGTTGCAAATAGTTCCACGTTCAACATTATGTTCAGTTTTGATCACCTTGCTATAGGAAGGATGGTATTAAACTGGAACTTTACAAGGATGTTGCCAGGACTCAAGGGTCTGAGTCATAGAGAGAGGTTGGATAAGCTGGGACATTTCTCTTTCGAGTTGCAGCAGCCAGGGGGTGCACGAAGTGCTTCGAGAGGCTTGTCATGGCCCACATTAGTTCCAGTCTACTAGCCTGCCTCGATCCCCTACAGTGGAATGTGTCCATATCGGGTGTCATTTCCCTGGAACATCTGGACAACACGGACACCCACGTCATATTCCTGCTTATTGACTATAGGTTCTCCTTCAACACCATTATTCCCTTCAGACTGATTAAAAAACTCCCTGACCTTAGTCTCAGCTCCGCCCTCTGAAATTGGATCCTCAGCTTTCTGACCCACAGGACGCAATCAGTGAAAATAGATAAGTGTGTATCTTCCATGATAACATTCAACACTGAAATCCCAAAGGATGTGTCGTCAGCCCCCTTCTATACCCCTGTACACCCACAACTGTATTGCCAAAGTTTGAACGAATGCCATCTACATGTTCACTGATAACACCATCATATTAGGACAGATATGTAATGATGGCAAGTCAAAATACAGAATGGAAATAGAGGATTTGCTGACGTGCTGCACTGAGACCAACCTCTCTTTCAACGGCGAGTACTAACCAACTGATCAATGACTTCAGAATGAAAGGAGGAGAACATGCCCCCATCTACATCAATGGAACTGAAGTTGAAATAGTGGACAACATTAAGTTCCTCGGAGTGAAGATAACTGACATTCTGTCCTGGACTTCCCAGTTAGATGTGGCAGTCGAGATGACACAACAACCCCTCTTCGTTCTCTAGTAGCTCAGGACGTATTGCATGCTCACAAGGATCCTCACCAATTTCTACAAATGCACCACTGAGAGCAAACCATCCAGGTGTATAATGACTTGGTGTGGCAACAGCAGCCCAGGACAGTAACAGAAATGACAGAAGGTTGTGTGCACAGCCCATACCATGAAGGAAACCAACCTCCCGTCCATTGACTCCATTTACACGGCAACCAAAGACCCATCGCACTCTGGATCAGCTGCGATCTCTTCCATCAGGCAGACAGTACAGAAGCTTAAACACTCAAACCAGCGGCTGATGGCAGCATCTTCCCAACCATTATTAAACTGAGGAATGGAATCTCTGACTTCAAATAGTGCTGATCTTAATCACGTTGATCTTGCCTCTTACATGCCATTTGTGGTGTAGCCTGTATGCCTCAGTCTGTTTTAGTTTACCCTCTGATCTGTATGTCCTTGGTTATTGTAGGAGCGAGATTCCCCAGCTAGAGACAAAGACTCTGGAGGCAGACAGAGCACGGGCAGGGAGTGGACTTTAATTCAAGCAAAAACTTGAAGGGAGAATACCAAAGGATCTTCATCAAATCTGGCTTTAACATAAGAAGACAATGGTTTCCCTAATCCTCAGCTCAGATCCGAAGAGGGTTGCTGCTCCCAGTTACCTCGAGCTGTGGGGTGGTGGGCACCTCCTGGTTTTCACCTGGTGAAGGGTGACCTTTGGCAGTCACCTCGGAGGGTTCGTCGTTTTCTGTTTGGGAGGTTCTGCCCTCCTTTCTCCCCGCAGCGCTCTGTTTCTTATTCTGGTAATGACCCTCCTTGAGCCCATCTTTGATTAGGTTAGATTACTTACAGTGTGGAAACAGGCCCTTCGTCCCAACAAGTCCACACCGATCCGCCCCCACACTTCCCCCAACATTTTACCCCTTCATCTAACACTAGAGGTAATTTAGCATGGCCAATTCACCGAAACCGGAGCACCCAAAGGAAACCCACGCAGACACGGGGAGAATGTGCAAACTACACACAGACAGTCACCTGAGATGGGAATTGAAACCTGGTCTCTGGTGCTGGGAGGCAGCAGTGCTAACCACAGTGCCACCGTGACACCCATCTTCACTATCCGAAGAGCTGCCTGTATCCTCACCGTGCAGCTGTCATTTCCCCCTTTGGTAGGAGGTTTTGGTGGCCTGGCACGTTTTCGCCCTCCTGTTTGTTTTTATACGAATCCACTCCTCTGCCTCCATGGCTCACTCCTCCTCCATTGCCTCCGTCTGTCCTGTAGATTCTGGGATCAGCTACTGTACCTGGCTGCTGGCCGTTCCGCTCCAGACTGTCCTTCCTTCCTGGTGCCACCAGACACCGTTCCCTTGCTGGTTTGTGGTGCCTTGTTTATCCTTTGCCGTGCAGCTCTGGCCATCTGTGCGGAGGTGGCGGATGCTCGTCTTGGGTAGGTCTCCTCGCCACACAGATTATAGTTCTTGGCCTCTTTGCATTCCTTGGTCAGGTGACCCTCCTGTTTGCAGTTCCGACAGTGACCTTACAGTCAGCCGCAGTGTGGCCTGACCTCCCGCAGGTTTAGCACACTTTCGCTGGGCTGCATATGTCAGGTACACTCTGCCCCCTCCGATGCAAAGCTGGAGGTTGGGTGGATGATGTTCCCATAGCATTGACCCTCAGGATTACCCTGACCTGCTGCTTGCTGGTCCAGATCCTGAAAGGGTCGACCACATCAGTGCTTTCTGCCTCAACGTGGACATATCTTCTCAGGAAGGTGAGGACAGCAGCTGCTGGGACTTGGGGGCTGTACATATGAAACGTAACACCCCTGCTCTGTGCAGGACGCACACCCAACAGGATCGCTGGCAAGGTGGTGAATAGAGACTCCCCTTCCTTCTCCTTGAAGACATTCAGGAGCTGCTCGCAGTGCTTCACGCTCCCAAAGGTCACATCAAATTAGCGTTCCACAGGATAATTCTGCACGCAGCACACATTGGCTTTTTTATTTCAAAAGTATACTTTATTCATAAAATACGTTGATGGTCTGTACAGTTGGTCATGCCATACATAAGTAAACATTTACATACAGAGATCAGAATTTATCATTTTTATATACAGGTCTACGTCCATATATTTAGCTGCGGCTTCAGCAGAACCCAAATGACTGCGTGGGCCCCGTGTTCTTCTTAGGCAGGCAGATGTTACACGGTGGTCTTTCCCCACCGTGCATTGGCGGTAGCTGCCCCAAGCTTCAGTGCGTCCCTCAACCCGTAGTCCTGGTCCTTGGAATGTGCCAGTCTGCAACTCTCAGTCGGGGTCAACTCCTTCAGCTGGAAGATCAACAGGTTTCGGACCAGAGAGTTGATGATCGTCCACGCACAGTTGATGTTTGTCTCGGTGTGCATCCCGGGGAACAGACCGTAGAGCACAGAGTCCCATGTCACGGCGCTGCTCGGAACAAATACCACTACATTCCTCTCCAGGCATCTTCTGCGTAGGCATATTCCAGAAGGAGGTGTGTGACAGTCTCGCCCCTCCCCCCACCCCCGCAGCCGCTTCGAGGTCAGCGTGTGGTGCATCTGAGTGTCTGGGCGTGCATAAAGGATCTCACAGGCAGAGCCCTTCTCATCACCAGCCAAGCCATGTCTTGGTGCTTGTTGGAATGTTTGGCGATGAAGCATTCTGCCAAATGGCGTTGACAGTCTGCTCAGGGAATCGCTCAATAGGATCCCCCCTCTCCTTTTTCCGAAGGGTCTCAAGGACATTACGTGCTGACCACTTCCTGATGGACTTGTGGTCAAAGGTGATTTTCTTCATAAACTTCTCCACGAAGGTCAGGTGATACGGAACGGTCCAACTACTCAGAACGTTCCACGGCAGCGAGGCCAGGCCGATCCTTCGCAACACCGAGGACAGGTAGAACTTCAGTATGCAGTGACATTGGTGTTTGTGTACCGGGGATCCCTGCACAGCTTGATGCAGCCAAACGCAAAGGTGGCCATCAGGGTGAGGGTGACATTAGGTGTATTTTTCCCCCATTACCCAGATCTTTGTACAGCGGGTCCCTTCGGAACTGGTCCATCTTTGACCTCCATATAAATTGGAAGTGACTGCAGCTGCACAGGTTCTGGGAACAGGTCAGACCTGTGTCACATATAACAGCAATGACAGTGCCTCACACCTGATGACCAGGTTTTTTCCCGCGATGGAGAGCTGCCGTAGCTTCCATCTACCCAGTTTCTGCCTCACTTTGCTGATATGCTCCTCCCAAGATTTGGCACACGCCAAAGCCCCCCCCCCCCCCACCCCCCCCCACCCTGAACCAAATATCCAGCACCTTCAGGTGGTCGGTCCTGACAGTGAAGAGGATCGAGGATTAGTCGGCCCAGTTCCGAAAGGCATGGCCTCGCTCTTGCCTCGGTTTACCTTGGCCCCCGAGGACCGTTCGAACTGGTCACATATGCACATGAATCTGCGCACGGACAGCGGATCCGAGCAGAAAACGGCGACGTCATCCATCTACAGGGAGGCCTTAACCTGCAGGCCCCTGCTGCCTGGAATAGTCACCCCTCTCAGGCTCACATCCTTCCTGATGGGCTCGGCAAATGCCTCTATGCAGCACACAAACAAGGCAGGAGAGAGAGGGCAGCCCTGCCTGACTCCAGATCTGACTGGGAAGCTCTCTGATTCCCACCCATTGATTGAGACTGCACTGACAATGTTGGTGTAGAGCAGTCTGATCCAATTGCAGATTGCCTCACCAAAGGACTTTTTGAAGAGAACATCTCTCACCTGTGTGATATCCTGTCAAAGGCTTTCTCCTGGTCCAGGCTGATCAGGCAGGTGTCCAATCCTATGTTCTGCACGATCGTATACCTGAGGAGTGCGAGACTCTCAGCAATCTTCCTACCCGGTACAGCACAGGTTTGGCCAGGGTGAATCACCGACCCCAGAGCAGACCTGACCCTGTTTGCAATTACCTTTGACAGAATTTTGTAATCCACATTCAACAGTGAGATTGGTCTCCAATTTTTGAGTTCCTCCCTCTCCCCCTTCCGCTTGTAGATGAGGGTGATGATGCCTTTCCTCATGGATTCACTCATGGTACCTGCACTCAGCACACGTCAGCTGCTCCAAACTCGCTGCCCTAAAACAAAATCATCTTCACGGACACCATCTGATCGACAGGTGTACGATCCTCCACCTTCTTCACAGTCACCCTGACTGTGTTGCGAATGCCCTGGCCTGGGCTGCGGGCGGCTGCTGAGGCCATAGCTCCTCGCTTGGTTGGTCCCTGAGTTGGCGTTAGGCAGAAGCCAGCAGGAAGATCCACAAAGAGCAGGGCAGCACAACCAAACAAACCTTCAATATCCAATCACGATCCAGCCATGATCTCGACGAGCTGTGATGATTCGCAACTCGACATCCATCCTGGTATGAACAGACCCTTGATCTTAGCCAAAAGAAACTCTATTAAAAATCTTGCTGAAAATCCAACTTCTGTTCCTCTATTGCTTTTCTGTAAATAATCTATCAGTCAGTTTCTCAAATATGTTTCCCATTTCACTAATGTTTGTTGTTTTTTTTCTATGCCCATTATTTTCAGTTCCAATAATTTCCCCAAATTAGGTTGTTTACTAATTTAATACTATATCCTTTACTCCTCAGTCTCAGGTTTTCTCCTATTGCTGGGAAGGCTTTGTTTATGCCTTTTTCTGTGAAGACAGAAGTGAAGTAGTTGTGTCATATTTCTCTGTTCTCCATTCTCCATTCCATGCTTTCTGACTGTAAGGAAGCTGACACTTTGACTAAAAAGAACAGCTGTTTTATGTTCACCCTCTCCATGCCCCTTGTAATCTTAAACTTGAATTAATTACCCACTCAACGTTCTCTGCTCCAATGGAAACAACCCGAGTTTATCCAGCCCCTCTCCACAGCTCATATGTTCCATCCCAGGGAACACCTCAGTGAATTTCCTCTGCACCTTATCCAATACAATCACATCATGAGCTCCCAGAACTGCACACAGTATTTAATTTGGCCTTACTAATGTGCTATATAACTCTTATAGTCTTTGGGTCAACGATCAAAGATTACTGTCCTGCTTAACTCATCAACAATCACCTCCAGTCACGTTCAAAGATGTGTGGAGAAGCACACACTGAGATTCCTGGTGTGCAGCCATCCATTGAATTCTCCACTGTTCTTCCAAAGTGCATTACCTCATATTTATCAGTGTTACATTCCATCTGCCATTGATTGTTATCATCTGACCAATCCACCAGTATCTTCCTGTAATATAAGGCCGTCCTCCTCACTCCCAACCAACTGGTCAATCTTTGTTTCCAACACAAACTTGCTAATCACACTCCCCCTACCCACGTCTCATTCACATCACTTATGGTTACCACGAATAATAAGGGACACAGCACTGATATCTGCGGTACACCAGACACACAAACAGCCTTCTAACACGACGTTGCATTTGGATTCAACTTGGCAAGTCACTAATAGTCCTACCTGTTCCCTGGTTATTCTGTTCCAGATGACATACCTGTAGAATATCTGGGGATTCGCACCAATCTTGCTCTGCCAGCAGGTTTCCATGGCCCTGCATGCGTCAGTCCCCTCCGAGTGAAGAATTTCATCCTTATTGCGCTCTTAAATGCCCTGTCCATTAACCTGCCATTATTTTCCTTAAATGTCGAGTAGACAGCCAGAGAAACATTCTGTTTATTTCCACCTTGTCACATGTTTCGTAGATATTCCAAATTTCATTGTGATCACCTCTTGTTCTTTGAAACTGGCGAGGTTACAAGACAAGTACCCCCATCAGAAAATCTTGTCCTCTGAGGGATTAATCTGAAGAATGTCCATTGCACGTCCTCTGTCTCTTACTCTTTCTTATATTGGGTCACCAACACTGTGCACAATTGTCAAAGTATACACTCAACAACACTCTATGCAAACTGCTTAATGATGTCTCTACAGCTATATTCAGATTCCCTTAAACGAAGGCCAACCTAACTTTAACTTTCCAATTACAGGTATTCCTCCAAATACCATTCACGTTAATTGCATTTTCGAATTCACTGTGTGAGTTCTTACAGAAATACTTCTGAAAATCCAAATGCTCCACTTTCACTGGTTGTCCATTGCCTATCCTGCAAGAAACAACTTCAAACAATTCCGAAGTTTGTCAGGTATGATTTCTCTGTCAGAAATAAATAGTGATTCTCTGCAATGTTGCTAATCATTTCTGAATGCCCAATATCATCTTATATAGTAGATTCCAACTGTTTCCTTGGAGATATCTAATTAATTGGTTTGCAGTCATCTGCATTATCTCTTCTTGCCTGCGTCTATAGTTGGATCATATTTACTACCGTCCAGTTATCTACTTATAGCCTTTGCATAATCTACATGAAAAGAAAACAGAGTCATCGAGAGTTCAATTAATGTGCTGTTTTATTGCTGACATTTTGAGATGAAGTATATCTGGCCCATCAGACTTAGCAATGATCAATCTAGCTTCACTTTCAAATACTACTTTGTTGCTGATACGCATTGACTTTATGTCTTTAGTTCGACAAGTCCCAATTGACCACCCGCTATACCTCAGAGATTTGCTGGAGCTTTCTCCTTGAAGACAGATGTGAAGTAACTGGGTAGTTTATCTGCCCTTTTTCTTTTTTCCCCACAATAAATTCCCCTATACCTGACAAATTTCCACATTTGACATTGCTTTTGTTTTCTTTAGTATATGGATTGTAGATATAAGCAGTCTGTGTGTTTCCCGTTTGTTTGTATTCATGTGCTTTTTGATTTCCTTAACACTTTCTCCTTCCTTATTTTCGGAAAAGTAAATCTCTCCGAATGTTCAGATTTCCAGAAAATCTGGAATTCTCCTGAACCTATTTCCTTTGATTTAACGCAATCTTTAATTCTTACATTAACCATCACTGAGTCATCTTCCCTTTGTTTGGTGTTTGTAACTTAGTGATATGTGCGTATTTTTTCAGACATTGCAGTATTTCTATCAATAACAAACATTATTTGGCTCACACTAAATGTAATATTGTATTTTTCCAATTCACTTGACCCTCTCGTTTCCGTGCTTCCATGATATTTGAGTGTAATGTTCAAAAGTTGTATATTGCATGCAGACGCCGTGTAAAATGCAACATATTAATGTCACGATTCCTCAAAAGCTGCTTAAGATCAAGATCATTAACCAGTCCTTGTGACCTCACAACACCACACCCGAAATAACCTGCTCTCTAGTTTGATTCACAATATACTCTTCAACCTACCTCATAAAAACTTATGAAATTTATTTTTCACAGCATTAGCAATCATTTAGTTAACGCAGTTTTGATGCAATTTTAGATCATCCAGTATTCTGCAATACTGACAATACTTGTGTATCTAATTTCCAGAGCATAGAATGCTCAAAATTTGCACAACAGTTTTAGTTTAGATATGTAAGGCACCAATGTTGTGTCGTCCTTGTTGTTTACAAGATCGTCGCAAACTGATTCTGAAGAAGCTGATGGATGTGGTTTGTGGTGTTATTAGTGACAGACGTGGACATGACATTGGGGAGGCTCACCCCTATGATGAGATGATCCGAAGAAATGCTCATCAATACAGGACAAAAATCAATAACCTTCCCCGCTCTGCCAGGGCAAGTTTATCTGCATTCTCTCTACTCCATCACACTCACTGTATGTCTGCTATATTCCTGATGAAGGGCTTTTGTCTGAAACGTCGGTTTTCCTGCACCTCGGATGCTGCCTGAGCTGCTGTGCTTTTCCAGCACCACTCCGATGTAAATCTTGTTTTCAGCATCTACATTCCTCACTTTTGACATATCTGTTATAGTACCTACACCAGAACAAGGCTCTTGCTCCAGCACTCTCACTATTGCATGCAGCACTCTCTTTCCTTCACTCTCTCTGACACTGAATGCACACTGAGTTTGAATTTATAGTTTTACCAACATCGAACCAGAAAGACGATTTAAAAATGCGGACATTTTGAAAATTGGAGAGAGAGAAAATGCTATTGAGATAGAAGAAGCCTGTGTATCAACCATCTTGCTCTGGAAGACATTAGGAAATATTCTCTATCAAAGATATTTGTTCATATGAAACTTATTCACAGTAAGCAGAAATTTGACGATCCAGAGAATTCAACAGCCGGAAGAGTGAGGTCACAGAGGATAGCTGTGGCTGTGCGGTTTTGAAATTAAATTGCTGTAATCTTCATCAGTGTCTTATTAAAACAGCATAATCTTATTGAGTTGGAGTCAGATAATAAGCAATTGTTGGGGGATTAGATTTGTGAATAGTTGTTGTGTAATGTTCACTTTTAAAGTTAAAAAATTAAATTGACTTTATTTTCTTTTAGTAGTGAAATGTGGGAGTTTTCTGTCACTCATATTCTAATAGACTACGAGGTGAGGAGCTTTCCTGGGTGTTCTCTTTAATTAACAGAGGGGTTCACCGCCATGTTGTAACACTCGCAAAGACCAACAGAGAACAACGAAAAAATAAATAAGGAGTTAGAAAATTAACTATGAGAGTAAATCAGCCAATCATGTAAAGAAAGATTGTAAGAGCATGTTTCCATGCATAACAGGCAAACGAGAGGCAAAAATGGGCATTTGATCGCTAGAAATTGATACTAGAGGGATAGTAGTGTGGATCAAGGAAATGACTGAGGAACTGAATAATTACTTCGCGTCAGTCTTCACGCTAGAAGACACGAGTAATATCCCAAAAATTGAAAAGAATGAATGGTCAGAGCTAGGAATGGTGGCCATCACCAATGAGAAAGTGCTGGGAAAAACTGAATGGCCTGACGGTAAGTAAATCACCTGGACCAGATGGACTCCAATCCAGAGTTCTGAGGCAGATAGCTGATGACACAGTGAAGGCATTGGTTGTGACCTTTCAGGACTCGTGCAAATCCGGGAGATTCCCAGAGGACTGGCAAATCTCTAACGTGATACCCTTGTTTAAAAAGGGAGTAAAGCAAAATGCGGAAACTTACAGACTGATTAATCTAAACTTGGTGTGTGTAAGATCCTGGAATCCACTGTGCAGGATGAGATTTCTTAATACTTGGAGGTGAATGGTAAAGTACGAAAAAGTTAGCATGTTTTCATCAAGGGGACGTCATGCCTGGAAAATCTGTTAGAAAACCTTGAGGACGTAATGAGCAGCTTAGAACAAGAAAAGCCAATGGATGTCATCCACCTGGACTTCCAGAAGGTCTTTGCCAATGTGCCGACAGTAAGCTACTGAGTAAGGCAAGTGCCCATTGTTTTAGAGGCAAGGTGCTAGCATGGATAGAAGTTTGGCTGTCTTGCAGGAAGCAAAGAGTTCGATAAAAGTGTCCTTCTCAGGTTGACAATCGGTGTTCCATAAGGGTCAGTGTTGGGACCACAAGTTTTCACTTTATACATTAACGATCCAGATGAAGGAACTGAAGACATTCTGGCTACATTTGAAGATGATACAATGATAGGTGTAGGGACAGGTCGGCTCAAGAAGGATATGGACAGGTTAGAATAATGGGCAAAGAAGTGGTAAATGCAATACAAAGTGGGAAATTGTGGGAACATGCACTTTGGTTGGAAGAATACAAACATGGACTACTTTCTAAATGGGGAGAAAATTCAGATGTCTGGAGTGCAAAGGGACTTGGGAGTTCTACGCCAAGATTCTCTCAACGTAAACTTGCAGGTTGAGTCAATAGTTAGGAAGGCAAATGCAATGTTGGCATTTATTTTGAAAGGATTTGAATGTTAAAGCAGGGACGTACTTCTGAGGCTCTATAAAGCTCTTGTCAGACCATATTTGGAGTATTGTGCGTTGTTTTGAGCCCCATATCTCTGGAAGGATGTGCTGGCCTTGGAATGGCTTCAGAGGACGTTCATGAGAATAGTCCCAGGAATGAAATGCTTAACATATGAGAACGTTTGAGGACGCTGGGTCTGCTCTTGATGGACTTCAGAAGGATGAGGGAGATCTAATTGAAGAATACAGAATACTGACTGGCCTGGACAGTGTGGATGTTGAGAAGACTTCCATTGGTAGGAGACTCTAAGACCCAAGGACACAGCCTTTGAGTAAAGGGAAAACCTTTTAGAATGGAGATAAGGAGAAATGTCTTCAGCCAGAGAATGGAGAATCAATGGAATTCATTTTCACAGAAGGCAGTGGAGATCAGGTCATTGAGTATATTTAAGACAGAGATAGATAGGTTCCTGAGTATCAACGAGATCAAGGGTTACAGGGAGAAAGCAGGAGAATGTGGATGCGCAACTTGTCAGGCATAATTGAATGGTGGATCAGACTCGATGGGCTGAATGACCTAATTTCTGTTCCTATGTCCGATGATCTTATGGTTGTAAGCTGCAGCCGATTGCTACCTCTCTATCATTTTGACCCTCCTGACAGCAAAGTGCGAGAGTAAAAATCCCTGAGTCATCTTTACCAAACATGGAGGATTCCTGTTGAGGATTTATGGGAAACGCTCCACTGCTCGAAGGAAAGGAAATTCTGCCAAATCCAACTGTTCCTGGAAGACGTTTCATATCTGAAGTTTCTTTGAGTAGAATAATATCCGAGACAGAATAGCAGTTGGGACACATTATCACTTTTCCATTTGATATGAGTTCGACTACTATGCAACTCTGAAAACCTTCCCTTATTCTATTTCGTCTTAAGACCTGTACATTTGTGTATGCGTCTGTACGTGTGTGTCTCTGTCTCACATTTTTTCGGGAAAATGACCTAGGTTACACTTCAAATCTTTTGTAACCAGTGGAGAAGTGGGGCTGGTAAAGGAAACATTGACCTTCCAACAGTGGTCAGAGCAGGAATGAGAAATTCTTATGGGGCTGTTCAAATGGGAATTATTTTCCCCCGAAGTTTCGTCCCAAAATGGCAGCTCATCACCACCACTTCCAGCGTAATTACACATGGTCCATAAATGTTGGCCTATCAACAACAGACACATTCAATGAACAAATCAAAAATGATAAACTGCAGCAGAATTAATTGGATAGGAACAAGACTGATAGATAAATGTCTGGTGCCTTCCAGAATTGTGCTGCCTGTGCACATTGACTTTGTGCAGTTCCCTGGTATTTATTCAAAGTTGAGTTTATTCAACAGTTGACAGACATGTGAATGGAGAAAAATTGTGGACAGACAGAAAAGTGTTGCGGAGACCCACAATCAGATCAGTCATGACCTTACTGTCTGTTCGAGCAATGACAAAGTGTCGAATGACCCACTCCTGCTCCTCAGTCATATGTCCTATGTTCCACTCATTCCTTACAACCACTCTGAACAGGAGCAGATAGAGACCACTTACTCCAAATACCTGGTCCGCAGTAACACAGGATACCATTCAGTCATTAACACTGCGTGGTTTGGTGTGGATTGGAAAATGTGATGTCAAATCCAGGCTGGTTACGAAAGAGGCCTCCCATCTCTTTACAGAGTGTCTCCTCACTGAACCTGGGGTTTCATTTGTTGGTCATGTTGTAGATCCAGATTCACTGTGAATATCTGGCCCATTTCCCTCCACAGATGGGTCAAAGAATACATATCTCTCACTGTCCTCAACATTCAATAACAGCACTTCCAGGAAAATTGCAACCATTCACTTTCCAAAAACAGAATACAAGAACATAAGAAACAGGAGTAGGTAATTCGGATGCCCACGCCATTATGTGATCATGTCTCACCGACTGTTGGCATTAACTCTATTTTAATGGCCAATTCTTCACACCCTTCAGCTCTCTGACAGGTCAAAAATCCATCTATCTCCTCGTTAAATACTTGCAGTGATCTAGCGCCCTTAACTTTCTAGAGCTGAGAATTGCTGACATTCACTACCCTCAATGAGAAGAAAACACTCTCCAGACAGATACCATCCTATTAACATTAACAGATGGGGTTAACTGATCTGCTCAGGTTTGAGGGATTGAGCCGGATATCAAAGCAGGATTTGATTGAAGATTTTATCCTCAGACAGACTTAAATATCCAGAATCATACATCCCGAGTAAAAAAAAACACAAGCCATGAAATTTATCATCTTCCCAGTGTCTGTGTAGAACATAACGAGTGATTGTCCATCTATATCAAGTTTCAATGCAATGACCTCTTATTCTCTGACAGTGCTACAGATTAACCTACACTCACTCTTCTTTTACCATCAGCCCAGGGATTACTCTGGTGAAATTCCTTTGCACTGTTTCCGTTGCAATGAGATCATTCCTTTTAAAGGGGAGAAAATCTATCCAGAGTACCCAAATACTGCCTCAACAACAATCTCAGCAATGATCATAATAATTCCTTTCCCTCACTTACCGGTATCCATTTCTTTATTATGATGTAAAACCCCATTCCGTCTCTATGCACTGCCACTGATGAGGAATTTAAAAGTTTCTTACATTTGTATGTCAGCATCATTGAAGCCAGCAGCAGAGGTGGAGATGCCCATCACTCTTGGGGATAGACTCAGTCAGAAAGATTTGACTTGATATAGGGAATGGTCACCTACCTGAATGGAAATGATAGTAGGAATAAAGAAAACAGGCACAGGAAGGGAGCTAACTTTACCTTTGTTCTTCTCTCACGGGATGTGTGCAGCCCTGGCCAGGCCAGTGTGTTATAAGGATCTTGAACTGAGTGACTGGTTCAACTGTTGCACAGGACAGTAAAGAATAAAACAAATTGCTGTGAGTTTGCACAGACCTGACTGGGGAAGGATAACCCATTGATTTCTTTGAAGGACATGATGCAAGCAGATGGGCTTTTTCTCACAAATGATAATAATTTCATTTCAATTACAATAATTTCCTTCATGGGATAGCAACAGATTATTTTTCTGTGCCTCTAGATTATGTGCAATGACTTAAGCAGCATGCAGTGCCTGTCTGACTGACAGATTCTGTGCAGTGAACAAGTTCAACATACGCAAGTGCAATTATTCTGTAATTAACATTGGTCAGAAGGGACTTGATAATATGTGTCCAGATTGAACAAAGACACCATTGATGGTTTATTCAGAAGATGCAATGAGGCGGAGGAGGAGACGGGGATATCATGATGGTGGGATTGGACAGTATTCGTGAGAGGGGAGGATATGGAAATGTATATCTGTGCAGGGCGATAAGGATTATGGAGTTTGAGAACAGTCTGGTTCTCCTCGCATATTGGTGAGTAATTTGTCATGAGTAATTTGCTCGATACCATTTTGTGAAATGGAATATTTCATTGGAACTGAAAATGTTGCGTTCCACCTTTCTAAATTTTAAATTATATGGGCACTTATTCAGTATAACCTGGCTTAATGAGCAGATAGAATGTCTTACCAGAAACACCAACTATAGCAAGGATGGAATAGTAACCAGCTTGAATAACCAGCAGAAGATTATAGATCCACCAAGCTAATGATATCCCAGGCTGGGAAATCCAGTAAAGACCAGAGGATAAACTCATGTCCATTGTTGGAACATTCCAGTCTAATGTTCTCAGATTATGATCTCTCCTCCCCCTCTCTCTGGAGTAGCTGATTCCTGTTAGTGCTGTCGGTGAGCTCCTGCTCATACTATGGAATAACACAAGAACGAATCCTAAATTAATAGAAGAGGCAAATCCTCCCATGGCACATTTAGATCCACGGAGACTGACATCAATAACATTCGCTGAGCTAATGGTTCCAGTTAACCCGTTTCAATTCAATACTATATTATTAAAATTCAAAATAACGATTAATATCTACACATTCTTA
>NW_026869169.1:210681-269178 GCF_020745735.1 Hemiscyllium ocellatum | reverse complement strand
GGGGGCAGAGAGAGGGGGTAGAGAGAGGGGGTAGAGAGAGGGGGTAGAGAGATGAGGGAGAAGATGAGAGAGAGGAGAGAGAGAATAAGGGGTGAAAGAGGGGGAGAGCGAGGTGCGAGCAAGAGAGACAGGCGAGAGGGGGGCAAGCGAGAGGGAGAGACGTGCACGTGTTAGTGAGAGAGGGGACAGAAATGAGAGAGAGGGTCTGAGAGCGTGAGAGAGAGAGTGTAAGAAGGGGACGAGGGAGAGAGAGAGAAATATAGATAGAGAGGGGGGGAGAGCGAGATAGGGAGAGATAGATGGCGAGCTGAAAATGTGTTGTTGGAAAAGCGCAGCAGGTCCTGCCCGAAATATCGAATTTCCTGTTCCTTTGATGCTGCCTGACCTGCTGCGCTTTTCCAGCAACACATTTTCAGCTCTGATCTCCAGCATCTGCAGACTTCACTTTCTCCTCAGAGATAGATGGCGATGCACAGAAACAGGGACACGAGGGTGAGGCACACGAGAGAGAGAGAGAGTCAAGTGAAAGAGAGGGTGAGGTGGAGAGTGTGTGAGGGGGGGAGCGAGAGTGAATGAGGGGAAGAGAGATAGAGAAAGAGGGTGGGGGGAGAGAGAGAGAGAATGGTTGAAAGAGGGGATAGAGAAAAAGAGACAGAGTCTCAGAGAGAGAGAGAGACGGAGAGAGAGAGAGAGAGAGACAGAGAAAGAGAGAGAGAGAGATGTCTCAGTGAGGACCAGTACAGCGGAGATGAGAGCACAAGATGGTGGGAATGAAGCCTAGAATGTTGCTGTTCCTTGCCCAGCTCTGTGTCTATGTCCTGTCTTCTGGGTCTGAATACAGAAGGCCACTAACTCCTCCCTGTGCTGTTTACTGTGAGTGATCTTACCGGCTGCAGGATTTACTGAAGGCTCCAGATCTCCCTCTCCTTCTCCATCTGGCTGACCAACTGGCTTTGATGCAGTTATGGACGAGACAGGAGTTATGAATTCGGCTGAGACAGGAACTTCCTGAATACCTACAGGAGACAGAGAAATAGACAGAATGGGAAAATAGACTGATGTAGTGAGGGTTACACATGGAGGATGGCACTGAGTCTCACAGAGACCTGGAAAATCCCAGTCTCCATCCATGGCCTGTGCTGCTGCGTCTCTCTGGAGTAGAGAATTCTGTTAGCTCAGGATCTGGAGTAGCTGCAAGAGTGAGAGGCACTGACAGAGGCAGCAATTTGACCCTCACAGTGAGGGATATCACAGGGAGAGAGACTGAGTGATATCACCAGAGTGCAGGAAGGTATCAGGATCACACAATGGTCATGGTGAAAGGGGTTTGATTGATGCTACACTGGGATCAGTACTCACTGACGGGTGAGCTATGAGTGGGACAGCTGATGGCCTCGTGCTATTCTCTCCCGACTGTTCATCCAGAAGTTATTGCCGGTGTCCAGTATACCCATCTAACTGCCTCATATCCTTTCAGGAAGGAAATCTGTAATAGGCAGCGGGTCTGGCCTACACACGATCCAGACCCAGAGCAATGGGATTGACTCTCAATTCCTGCCGAAATGATCCAGGAAGCCACTCAGCTCAAGGGCAGCTCGGGGTGGGGAATACACACTGGCCAGAAGGAGACAGCAATATCTCACAAGAGAATTAGAAACAACCCTGCTGGGAGCAGTGTCCTGGCCAGTCACGGTTTACGTACAGGGCTGTATACTGACAGAGAGGATGCAGAGAGTTCAGGTGAAAGGAGCTTTCCAAATCCAAACAGAAAATGGCGATGTAGCTGAAGACAGGCAGAAAGGAACAGGAAGACGCAGAGTTTAACTGAAACTGTACATCAGTGAATTGGACTGTGACAAGAAATTGTGGAAAGAATCAATCGTAATGTTCTTTTATTGGAATGGACAAAGTCTCTGCAATAAGGTGGCTGGACTGTGGCACAGAGATAAATGAGATTTAGTGGTGACAGGGTGAACAAAAGGTGGAACATGAATATTCTACTGTACACCTCCTTGAGAAGTCTCAGGGAGTGCAGGATGGGTAACCCTGACAGTACTGGGTAATAAAGGCATCACAGAGAAAGTATTTGGCCTCAGATGATGAAGCTGTATCAGCCTGAATACAGATTCTGGGTAACATGTCACAAAACCACAACCAGGAGAATAGTTTTGATGCTGCCGAACAGCATTTCATTGCTCAACACTGTTACACATTCCAATGAATTCCTGTGTAATGCAAAGGCACTGCGATAATTTTGGGAGAGTTCAGTCTTTGTATAATCTGGGACAGTCACATCGGCAAAAGTGATGTTCTCCGAACTCATCTTTGTTTGTGTCAGTGTTTTTTTAAATAACACATTGTGTAAATGGCCAGGGACGTGACTGTCTCAGATCGACCGTTGGGTGATGACGCTGAGTGAAGGAGGAATGTCACACTGAGCTATCCTCTGGGAAATTGTAGTGTAGTGGAATTCTGTGAGATGATGGATTTTTAAAGTGACCCTAAAGCACACCCTACAATCACAACCAAAGCCATTGACATATGCTGAGGGGAGAACTGACCAAGGTAAAGAGGGGAAACAGTGAAGTGTATGGCTGGTAATGGATAGTGGTAAACATTTACAGTCATAGAGATGTACAGCACAGAAACAGAGACTTACCTTCCAACTCATCCACACCACCCACATATCCTAACATAATCTCGTCATATCTGCCAGTACTTGGCTCAAATCCCCCTCAACCCTTCCTGTTCGTATACCCATCCAGATGCCTTTTAAATGCAGTAGTTGTACCAGACTCCACCACTTCCTCTGGCAGCTCATTCCATACACGCAACACCCTCTACATCAAAACGTTGTCCCTTACATTCCTTTTATATCTTCCCCCCCTCACCCTAAGCCCTCCAGTTCTGGACTACCCCACCCCAGGGAAAGAGACCATGTCTGTTTATCCTAACTATGCCTCTCATGGTTTTATAAGCCTCCTTATGGGTTCCCCCTCAGCCTCAGACATTCCAGGGAAAACAGGCCCAACCCATTTAACCTCTCCCTGTAGCTCAAATTCTCCAATCCTGGCAGCATCTTTGTAAATCTTTTCTGAACCCTTTCAATTTACACAATATCCTTTCGATAGGGAGGAGACAACAATTGCACGCAATGTTCCAAAAGTGGCTTATCCAATATCCTGTACAGCCAGACAATGACCACCTCACTCCTCTATTCAATGCTCTGATCAGTAAACACAAGCATACCAAACACCTTCTTCACTATCCTATCGACCCACAATTCTGCTTTCAAGGAATAATGAACCTGCAATCTCAGGTCTCTTTATTCAGAAACACTCCTTGGGACCTTAACATTAAGTGTATTAGTCCCGCGAAGCGTTGCTTTTCCAAAATTCAGCACATCCCATTTGTCTAAATTAAACTCCATCTGCCACTCTTCAGCCCATTGGCCCAACTGATCTAGTTCCCGTTGTAATGTGAAGTAACATAATTTACTGTCCACGATACCTCCAATTTTGGTGTCATCTGCAAACGTACTAACTATACCTGCTATGTTCACTTCCAAATCATTTATATCATTAATGGAAAGTAGTGGACGCCGCACAGATCCTTACGGCACACCACTGCTCACAAGCCTCCAGTCTGAAATGCAACCCTCCACCACCACCCTCTGTCTTCTCCCTTAAAGCCAGTTTTGTATCCAAATGGCTGGTTTTCCCTGTATTCCATGAGATCTATCCTTGCTAACTAAGCTCCCGTGTGCAAACATTTCGTCTACCTTACTGAAGTCCATATCACTCACATCCACCGCTCTGCCCTCATCAATCTTTTTGTTCCTTCTTCAAAAAAACTCAATATCTTGAGACATGATTTCCCACACACAAAGAAATGCTGATTATCCCCAATTAGACAGTGCATTTCTAAACACATGTAACTCCTGTCCCTCATGTATCCGACCTTCAACGTGTCCACGACTGACGTCAGGTGAACCAGTCTGTAGTTCCCTGGCTTTTCCTTACCCCCCTTCTTAAATAGTGGCACCACGTTTGCCAACCTCCTGTCTTCAGCCACCTCACCCGTGACTATCGATGATCCAAATATCTCAGCAAGAGGCCCAGCAATCACTTCTCTCGCTTCCCACAGAGTTCTCAGGTACACCTGATCAGGTCCTGGGGGTTTATCCACCTTTAACCTTTTCAAGACATCCAGCACCTCCTTCTCTGTAATATCGACATTTTGCAAGTAGACATCATCTATTTCCCAATGCAGTTTCCCAAACCATCATCCTGTTCTATATCTTCCATGTCCTTCTCTACAGGAACTACGTGTTCAGTATCTCCCCCATCACCTGCAGCTCCACGTGCAGACTGTCTTGGTCTTTGAGGGGCCCTATTCACTCCCCAGTGAACCTTTTGTCCTTTTGTAATTGTAAAAACACTCTGGATTCTCCCTAAACCTATTTGCCAAATCAATCTCATGTCCACTTTTTGCCCTCAGCATTTCCCTCCATCCCTGCACAACAAAAAAATCTCCCCCTCCCTGACTGATATCTACCCAACACTACAATCTCCCCCTCCCTGACTGATCCCTACCTAACACTGTAATCTCCCCGTCCCTGACTGATCCCTACCCAACACTGCAATCTCCACCTCCCTGACTGATCCCTACCCAATACTGCAATCTCCCCGTCCCTGACTGATCCCTACCCAACACTGCAATCTCCACCTCCCTGACTGATCCCTACCCAACACTGCAATCTCCCCCTCCCTGACTGATATCTACCCAACACTGTAATCTCCCCCTCCCTGACTGATCCCTACCTAACACTGTAATCTCCCCGTCCCTGACTGATCCCTACCCAACACTGCAATCTCCCCCTCCCTGACTGATACCTACCCAACACTGTAATGTTTCCGTCCCTGACTGATCCCTACCCAACACTGCAATCTCCCCCTCCCTGACTGATACCTACCCAACACTGTAATCTCCCCGTCCCTGACTGATCCCTACCCAACACTGTAATCTCCCCCTCCCTGACTGATCCCTACCCAACACTGTAATCACACCCTCCCTGACTGATCCCTATCCAACACTGTAATCACCCTCTCCCTGACTGATCCCTACCTAACACTGCAATCTCCCCCTCCCTGACTGATATCTACCCAACACTGTAATCTCCCCCTCCCTGACTGATCCCTACCTAACACTGTAATCTCCCCGTCCCTGACTGATCCCTACCCAACACTGCAATCTCCCCCTCCCTGACTGATACCTACCCAACACTGTAATCTCCCCGTCCCTGACTGATCCCTACCCAACACTGCAATCTCCCCCTCCCTGACTGATACCTACCCAACACTGTAATCTCCCCGTCCCTGACTGATCCCTACCCAACACTGTAATCTCCCCCTCCCTGACTGATCCCTACCCAACACTGTAATCACACCCTCCCTGACTGATCCCTATCCAACACTGCAATCACCCCCTCCCTGACTGATCCTCCCCAACACTGTAATCTCCCCCTCCCTGACTGATCCCTACCCAACACTGCAATCTCCCCCTCCTTGACTGATCCCTCCCCAACACTACAATCTCCCCCTCCTTGACTGACCCCTACCCAACACTACAATCTCCCCCTCCCTGATTGATCCCTACCCAACACTAAAATCTCCCCCTTCCTGACTGACCCCTACCCAACACTGCACTCAGCCCCTCTCAGGCTGATCTCTACACGACACTGCAATGTCCCCCTCCCTGACTGATCCCTACCCAACACTGTAATCACCCCCTCCCTGACTGATCCCTACCCAACACTACAATCTCCCCTCCCTGATTGATCCCTACCCAACACTGTAATCACCCCCTCCCTGACTGATCCCTAACTAACACTGCAGTCTCCCCCTCCCTGACTGATCCCTAACTAACACTGCAATCTCACCCTCCCTGACTGATACCTACCCAAAACTGCAAACTCCCCTCTGACTGATCACTACCCAACACTGTAATCTCCTCCTCCCTGACTGATCCCTACCCAACACTGTAATCTCCTCCTCCCTGACTGAACCTCCCCAACACTGCGCTCACCCCCGTCCTGACTGATCCCGACCCAACAGTACACCCCTCCCTGACTGATCCCTACCCAACACTGCAATCTCCCCCTCCCTGACTGATCCCTCCCCAACACCGCACTCACCCCGTCCCTGACTGATCCCTACCCAACACTGTAACCTCCCCCTCCATGACTGATCCTCCCAACATTGCACTCACCCCCTCCCTGACTGATCCTAACCCAACACTGTAATCCAACTCTCCCTGAATGATCCCTGCACAACAGTAAATCACCCCCTCCCTGACTAATCTCCATCCAACTCTTCAATCTGCCTCTCCTTAGCTAGTCCCCCAGCCTGGCTCATCTCTTTCCAACACTCTCCCTCCCTGACTGATCCCCACCCAACAAAGCAATCTCCCCCTCCCTTCCCCACCTCTCCCAGTGAGATGGAAATATGAATATTTAAGCCTGTCGTTTGTGTATTTGATTGTGACAACATTGAGACAACACGATGTGCTGTCAATCTCCAGAGGGTTAGATGGAGACACTTCGAGGAAGCTTTCTTCCAGATCTAAGTCCTTTCTCAAATTAATCTGTGATATTTACTTGAGAACCGTTTCAGTGAAATTCACTTTGAACCCTTTCTGTGACTTGCTTCAGTTAACTGGGCGCACTGATAATCTGGGCCGTATTGTTCCTGGGAATTTTGATGATAGCCAGAGTAAATGGAGATTTGTGGGTCCCATTCCTTCACATGGAAGAGATAAAGTGTCACAAGTGAACATTAAGATGCTGGTGGTGTTGTCCAGTTACTTCCATAAACAAGGTAAACAACCCAACCAGAGTGTTTGGAGTTGAGGAGACAATGGCGGAGCACTTTGGAACCAGTGGCCATAGTTCTATTAATATTGTAAACATTGTGGAGTAAGACAACATGTTCCCCAGGTGCTAGATCTACACTGGGGCACAGCACATTCTGACGGAATTAGACAGCAGCTTGCAGGGGTTGTTTTGAGA
Source organism: Hemiscyllium ocellatum (assembly GCF_020745735.1). NCBI lineage: Eukaryota > Metazoa > Chordata > Chondrichthyes > Orectolobiformes > Hemiscylliidae > Hemiscyllium > Hemiscyllium ocellatum. The sequence goes on along the minus strand of NW_026869169.1, from coordinate 262,109 downwards.
AGTTTGTTTGCAGGCAAAGTGACCTCTTGCACGTGGAAGTTCTTTAACTGTGGGATAGCTACAGTTCAAGATCTGTCCGTTCCTGTGAATGTGAAGAGTAAGGTTGGCAGGAAGAAGGAACCCTGGATGACAACAGACATTGAGGCTTTAAACAGGAAAAAAGCAAGCATGGCTCAGGTACAGGCAGCTGGGGTCAAGGGAATCCCTGGGGATACAAGAGTTTACTGAAGAAGGGAATCAGAAGGGCAGATGACCTTGGCTGAGAAGATTTGGGTGAATCCAAAGAGATTCTTGAAGTATATTAATGGAAAAAGAATAACTAGACAGAGACTAGGACTCTTCAAGGACCAAAGCGGCTATGTATGTGCAGAATTGCAGGAGTTATTTCACCTCTGTGTTGACCTTGGGGAAGGACACAAAGGCTTGGGAACTTGGGGAAGTTAGTGATGACCTCTTGTGAACAATCCATATCACAGGAGAGGAAGTGTTGAATGCATTAGAATGTATGAAGGTGGATAAATCTCCTGGTCCGGACCAAATATATCCAACGACACTGTAAGAGGCGAGGGAAGAAATTTTGGGGTCCCTGGCTGATCTTTTTGCATCACTGTTAGTCACGGGTGAGGTCCCGGAAGATTGGAGGGAAGCAACAATTGGGCCCTTATTCGAGAAGGGCTGCAAAGAAAAACCTGGGAAATACAAATCACTAAGCCGAACATCCATGGTAAGTTAGTTACTTGAGAAGATTCTGAGATATTAGATATATATGCATTTGGAAATATAGCTTTTGATTGGGAGTAGTCAGCATAGCCTTGTGTGTGGGAGACCATGCCTCACAAATTTGTTAGCGTTCTTTGATGAAGTGATCAGGAAGTTTGACGAGGGGAGGCCAGTACATGTAGACTCTACAGATTTCAGGAAGGCCTTTGATAAGGTTCCACATGGTACCTTGCTCTGGAAGGTTAGATCACATGGAATCCAGGGGGTGTTGGCAAACTGGGTACACAATAGGCTTGATGGGAGGAAGCAGAGGGTAACAGTCTGACTGAAGGCCTGTGACTAGCGGTGGGTCTCAGCGGTCATAGAATCATAGAATCCCTCCTCTGTGGAAACAGGCCCTTCGGCCCAACAAGTCCACTGGCCCTCTGAAGATTATTCCAACCAAACTCAGGAATGGACCCGGACCATAGAACAGGCTATCACTATAGGACAGAACAGGACAACACTTCGCAAAAAAACGGCACTAAAAGAAAAAATGGACAAACTAACCCACAAACAGGAGGACACTACAACACACACCTGGGTTAAAAACCTCTCCCACAGACAGCTCACAGACACGGAAAGAACTATACTGGCCAAGGGACACAAATACAACTACAGGGATGCCAACACAGCAGACTACCTCGCAGCACTAGAATGCACACTCAGGAACAATGGACTGACAGAAGAGACACAACAAACAGTGAGACAAACGGTCGTACCTACGATGATAAGAAAACGACATACACATAACCTCAACACCAAGGAGAGGGAAGCACTGAAAGCACTGAAAAATGACAAGAACATAATCATACTACCGGCAGATAAAGGCAGAATGACGGTCATCTTAGATAAATCAGACTACATCAATAAAGCACAACAACTACTCGCAGACACCAACACCTACCAAATGAAGGATTCCGACCCCACACCACAACTCACCAATAGAATAATTAACACACTAAGGAATCTCCAAAAAAACGGACAGATAACCAAAGCGGACCAGCAAAGAATGAAACCTGAAAGCAACAACACCCCCAGATTCTACGGACTACCCAAAGTACACAAACCAGACATCCCACTCAGACCCATAGTGTCACTACCAGGGACACCTGCATACAAACTAGCCAAAGAACTACAACAAAAACTGAAACACCTAGTCAGCGGATCCAAACACTCCATACAATCAACACAGGAATTCTTTGACATCATCAGGAATACACACATAGACAAAGAAGAAACCATGGTATCATTCGACGTGACAGCACTGTTCACATCAATTGACAAAACCCTAGCCAGAGAAACAATAGCCAACCTACTGGACATACATAACAGAACACAGGAGGCGGAACCTATCACCAAGGACGGCATACTTAAACTACTAGACCTGTGCCTCACCACACACGTTACATTCAACAATCAGATATACAAACAAATCAACGGAACACCCATGGGATCACCAATCTCGGGACTCATAGCAGATGCAAAGGTTAGACCTACCACCAATCCAACCCAAACTCTGGATCAGATACGTCGATGACACCTTTGTAATCATCAAAAACACAGAAATAGAAAAAACACACCGAATCATCAACGCCACACTCACAGGAATACGATTCACGAGAGAAGAGGAAAAGGATAGCCAACTCCCATTCCTAGACGTGTTAGTAGAGAGAACACCCAACGGAGAATTCACCACAAGGGTACACAGGAAACCAACACACACAGACCAAGTCCTAAACTATGAAAGTAACCACCCCAACACACACAAACGAAGCTGCATCAGGACACTATTCAAAAGAGCCACAACACACTGCAGTACACCAGAACTGCGAAAAGAGGAAGAGGAACACCTATACAAGGTATTCGCCAAAAACGGATACCCACGCAACTTTATCACCAGATGCCTAAGAGATAGACCACGGAACGAGGACATGCCACAACCAAAAGGACTAGCCACACTACCATACGTCAGGAGCGTCTCAGAACTGACAGCCAGACTACTGCGACCCTTAGGACTCATAACAGCACACAAGCCAACTTCCACACTCAGACAACAACTCACTAGAACAAAGGACCCAATAGCCAGCACGAGCCAAACTAATGTAGTTTATAAAATACCATGCAAGGACTGCACAAAACACTATATAGGACAAACAGGAAGACAGCTAACAATCCGCATCCATGAACATCAGCTAGCCACAAAACGACACGACCAGCTATCCATAGTAGCCATACACTCAGACAACCAGGAACATGAATTTGACTGGGAAAACACTACCATCATAGGACAAGCCAGACAGAGAACAGCCAGGGAATTCCTAGAGGCATGGCATTCATCTACAAACTCCATTAACAGACACATGGACCTGGACCTGGACCCCATATGCAAACCACTACAGCTGAAACTGACACCCGGAAGCGGCAAGAACATCCATCAACAGACACATCGACCTGGACCCCACATACAAACTACTACAGCTGAAACTGACACCCGGAAGCGGCAAGAACAAACCACTATAAATACCGGAAGAAACATCAAAGCAGCGCTTCACAGGGGGCTCCAATAGCACTGATGATGTTCCCTAGCCAGGGAACGAAACGTTTGCAGCAAAAACTTCCAGCTCGGCGAACAGAACCACAACAACGGACACCCGAGCTACAAATCTTCAACCAGACTTTAAATTCATTCCCTTACCCTATTACTCTACATTTACCCCTGACTAATGGAACGTACTTACACATCCATGAACAATATAGGCAATTGAGCATGGCCAATTTACCTAACCTGCACATCTTTGGGTTGTGGGAGAAAACCGGAGCACCCAGAGGAACCCACGCAGACACAGGGAGAACATACAAACTCAGTTGGGGTGGCATGGTGGCTCAGTGGTTGGCACTGCTGCCTCACAGCGCCAGGGACTCGGGTTCGAACCCAGCCTCGGGTGACTGTCTGTGTGGCGTTTGCACATTCTCACGGTGTCGGTGTGGGATTCTTCTGGGTGCTCCGGTTTCCTCCCACAATCTAAAAATGCGCAGGTCAGATGAATTGGTCGTGCTAAATTGTCTGTGGTGCTAGGTGCATTCGTCAAGGATAAATATTGGGTAGGGAGAATGGCTCTGGGTGGGTTACTCTTCGGCAGGTCGGTGTGGACTTGTTGGGCCAAATGGCTTGTTTCCACACTGTAGGAGACCTTCCAGAATGGGATAGTGTGTGCCTTTGGAATTCTACCTCCCCAGGGAGCTAACGACAAGCCCCACACTGACATATCTACACCCGCCCACGGATGGGGTCTGCTACTGCCTTGCTCCCAGCTAACTGCACTTTTGCCCCCAGCCCTGAGCCACAGCCGAACTCAGATTCCATGAATCCTGTGGTTATCCAGTGTCAGACAGCTGATGGTCTCACTCCGCACAAAACAGCCATTCCAGCCCCCCAGCTGGGGGTCAGCACCAAAAAGTCTACTCTGTCTGATCCTGTCTCAAACTCAGATACATTTTTGGATGAGACAGGCCGACAGTCTGTCATACACGGACTGGATGTTGACAAACAAACTAAATTAATCACCATGTGACTTTGTCCACCAGGCCATTCAGCCCTCCCTGAGGGACAACAGTGAGGGCAACGAAGTGATGAAATGAAGGCAACGGTACTCACTGCTCGAGAAAAGTCCCATCCCGGCTTAGTGACAAACAGCGTCAATATTTGTTCCAGGAGAAGACCCACACCAACGTCTCTCACTGTCAGTGACAGCAGCTCACCAAGGGCTGGGTTAGTAACAGCTGTAAGGACACTCTCGGTGGGACACCTGGGCTTGGGACGAAGGATTCCAATTATCCCGAGTGACAAAGTTAGGATGGAGATCTTTGAAGTCGAAAGTATCGGAATTATATTTAAAAAGGTATTTGGATGGGTTATCATGATTCCATCCCACATGCTGTGGAGATAGAGGGAACATTGACAGGGACAACCCTTATGTAAATGTGAAGGAACACGTCACACCACGGCATTCCCACCGCCTGTCATTAACCAATTCGGCTCCTCTCACATCGGCTGTGGTCCTAACTGCACTCACCTTGATATATCTCGGGATACCGGTGGTTAGGGTTACAGGCTGCAACACATGGGTACGATCATGCTGAATAATACCTGGATACACCCCCAGGGGCTGGAACTCCCCGGGTGATCACATTCGTTTCATTCATTTGCAGCGTTTGAGTGTTCCTGGCTGGGCCCAGTATTGACTGCCTGTACGTCGCTGCTCGGGAGTTGGTTTGGGTGGTGAGCTGCCTCCTTGAACTATTGCAGGTGGTGGACCCACAATGTCCTTAGGGAGGGAATTCCAGGAGTTTGAGCCAGCAGGCCTCATTCCTTTGCATTTATTCTGCTCACTGGATGTTGGCTGTGCATCCCAATTCTGTATAGATTCTCAAAACGGAATATGTTTTGTCGAAACAGTTAGGAGTGCCCCAGTTACTCAGTGGTGAGCACTGTTACCTCACAGCGCCAGAGACCTTGGTTTGATTCCACCCTTGAGCAACTGTCTGTGTGAAGTTTGTACATTCTCCCTGCATCTGCATCGGTTTTCTCCCACTGTTCAATGGTGCACATTTTTGACAGATTGCCCATAGTGTCGAGGGATATTCAGGTTAGCTGGAATAGCCATGGGAAATGCAGGGTTTCAGGGATATCATCAGGGGATGGATCTGAGTTGGATTCTCTTCAGAGGGTCATTGTGGACTCGATGGGCTGAAGGGCCTACTTCTATTCTGTCGGGATTCTATGATATCACTTATCAGCCATATGACAATCGGTTTGACCAATATACAAAACGGCTTTCGCTCAAACAGCAGGCTACTCTGACAAGAAACATAACCAGCTTTTAAAATTAGGTTTGTAATTCATTGTATAAGCTACTTTCCATTCAAAAGACTGGGTGGGGGAGGGGGAATGGGTGAAATGTTGCGGCCTCCTTGCTAAAACACAGATAGACAGCCAAGAGATGCTGGGTATATTGGACAAGTTATACACCCAACTCACAAAAGCCAGACAGCAGCCAGATGGTTATCCCATCAGCATAATGTCAAAGGCAACAGTTCCCCTGGGCAGACATAGCCCTAACAACGTCTCCACCAAACCAAGGAGGGCCCAGACAGGAAGGCACGGGGTCCTGCGACACAAAGAAACTAACAACAACAAGCCATCCAAATGATCAGCAATGCTTCAAACTATTAACGGATTCTCCGAATTGGCCAGAACGATCGAAAGTTCTGGGAAACCATCCAGAAATGAACAACACCAGGGATCACCTGCAGACTGATCTCTTGAATTTTCTGGAGGCTTTCTGAGGTGACAAACATGGCAAGGGACAGAGACCGGCTGACCATCCAGAGAGAGGGAGAGAGAGAGGGAGAGAAACAAGCTGAAGCAAACCCCAGGAGCATGGGAGAGAGGGAGTGTGAAAAACCATTGAGAGAGAGATAGCTGGAACCAACTGGAATACTGAGTGTCACCCCTTCAGTCTGTCCATGCTTCAACGCCTGTTTGTCTCAGTCTGATTTCCCTTTCTCTCTTTGTTCTTCTCTCTCCCTGTCTGTCTGTTTCTCTCAATCTGCCTTTCTCTCACACCGTCCCTCTCACTGTCTGTCTCTGCGCCATCTTTCTCTCATCCCCCTTCTCCATCCCCACTCTCTCTACCTGTCTCTCTCTTTTTCTCACCCTCCCTTTCTCTTTTTCTTTATTACAGAACTGAAATAATTTTGAACCCCCTAAAAACATTTGCCCCTCATTTTCACTGTCCTCCTAAATTTATCCCCTTCCCCAAATACCTTCCCTCCCAAATACCTACCTCAGCAAATTTGCCACCCTCAAATATTTCACTGTCCCCAACATTGCTGTGAGCCCCAGTCCCTGGGGCAGAGCGAAATGGGTGGAAAAGTGTGGAGCTGGAAAAGCCCAGCAGGTCAGGCTTGAACCATCGACTCTCCACACTTTGTAACTCTGACTCTCCAACAGCTGCAGTCCTCACTTTCTCACACTGGTAAATGAGTCTGGGTTGACTGTCTGGCCTGTGACTGTTTTAATGTACAGCAAGATCCCAGTCCCAGAACTACAGAAGGCTTGGAGTCCTTTCTGCCCATCATCCCCCGCTCCCCCATTAAATGATCCTGGTCCTGTTCAGGATCCTCAGGATTGGCCCCAGAATGGCCTCATTGATTATCCTTTGTGTGAAGAGATGTTGAGAGATAGGGATTGAAGGAAAGATGTGGGAGAGAGAACTGGGAACACAGAAATAGACATGAGAGCTGCAGAGAGAGAGAGGGAAGCAGTGAAATCTGTGGGATCAGACCCCTCTCTAGCATTTTGCTCCTTTGTCTCTCCCCGTTCCCACAGACAGCTTGAATCCCACAATTCGTGTGTGTGTGTGTGTGTGTGTGTGTGTGTATGTGTGTGTGTGTATCTATGTATGTGTGTGTGTGTGTGTGTGTGCGCTCGCACGCTTTCGTCTGATGATTCCTCATGGCAGAATTCTCTGTCTCTGTACTGTCCGGGTTGCAGCTCCCGAAACAAATGTTGAATCATCCACGATCCTATTGAATAGCAGAGCAGGCTAGTGGGGCTGAATGGACTCCTCCTGTTCCTATTTCGGATGGTGTTATGTTCTTAGCGCTATCTCCCAGCTCTTGGCCCCCTCACTGGAGGTTATGACTCCACAAGGGCCTGATCTGTAGAGTGCTGCACTCTTCTGTGAGTCTCGGAGGGAACCAGCCTGGTTTGGATTGGAGTTTCAGCCTCTCAGTGAGAAGTGAAATCTCCTCGAGGTTCCCCTCAGTCTCTCACTATAAAGTGGAGCAGGCCAATCCCGGGGAAGCAAACAGCAGGCCAGGTCTGCCATGTCCTCCAGATCCATTTCAGAAGGCCACATGGGAGGGGCTTGTTTCCTTCATCAGCTTCCCGTGCTCTCCCTTCTGGGTTAGGGTGGGGGCCGAATGGCCTTGCTCCTGGCTCCTATTGAGGTGCAGGCTGGCAATGATTGGGTTATACAGGGCCTGCCCCTGGAGTGAGGTCGGTTAGCTCAGTTGGCTGGGCGGTTAGCTTACCACACTAGGTAGAGTTACTGTGAATGACTCTCCTTCCCTCCCTCTCCTCTCAGCTGGGGCCATGGTGACCCTCTGAATAAAACACCACCAGACACCGCTCTGTAATGAGGAGCTGTCCCATGGTCTGGTAAGACTACGGTGACATTACATTGGTTTGTACCTGGAGCACTGTGTGCAGGACTAGTCACTGCATTGCCAGAGGGATGTTAGTGTGTGGGGAAGGTTTACTGGATGAATCCCCACTGGAATGAACAGCACTCTCTTTCCCCCAGTTAAGGCACTCTCGCAGCCTTTGTGTTTTTGGAGACACACGGACCAATTCACCTGAAACAGCAGCTGGGTTTTATATTCATGGGCACCTGATAAGATTGGCTAGTTTACATACACACACACACACACACACACACACACACATACACACACACACACATACACACAGGCACACTCTCTCACGCACACACAGACACACACTCTCTCTCACACAGACACACACACACTCACACACACATACACTCTGTCTCTCACACACTCACAGACACTCTCTCTCACACGCACACATACTCTCTGTCTCTCACACACAGACATTCTCTCTCACACACATACACACAGACAGACTCACAGACACACGATCCCTCAAACAAACACACACACTCTCACACGCACACACTGACACACACTCGCTCACACACTCAGACGCTCTCTGTCACACACACACATAAATGCACAGTTACTCTCTCTCATACACACATACACACGCAGACACACGCTCCCTCAAACACGTATAGACACACTCTCTCACACACACACATGGACACACTCTCTCTCTCACACACACACATAAAAACACAGTTACACTCTCTCTCACACATACGTACACACATAGACACACGCTCCCTCAAATACACATAGACACACTCTCTCACACACACACTGGCACACACACATTCTCTCTCTCACACATATACACTGACACACAATCTCTCTCACACACAGACGCTCTTTCACACACACACATAAACACACAGTTACACTCTCTCTCTCTCACACATACACACGCAGACACATGCTCCCTCAAATACACATAGACACACTCTCTCTCACACACACTGGCACACACACTCTCCCACACACACAGACACACTCACTCTCTCACACACATGCACACTCACTCTCTCACACACATGCACACACACTCTCTCACACACATACGCACTCTTTCTCACACAAGATACACTCTCATACACACACATAGACACACAGACACATAGACACACAGACACATTCTCTCTCACATACACAGACACACTCTCACACACACATACACACAGATACACTCTCCCTCACACACATAAACACTCTCTCATACACACTCTCACTCACACACATGCACACAGAGACACACACACCCTCAAAAACACACACAGCCACACACTCTCACATGAACATGCACTTTCTCTCTCACGCAAACATATACAGACACACAGAAATACACATGCTTCCACTCTTTCACACACACAACCACGGGCAGTCTCTCTCTCTCTCTCTCTGTTTCTCTGTCATACACACAGCTGTAAAGGCATGGTTGAGGTATTGATAAAGAAATGATTTCTCTGAGGACTGAACCCTGATCTCACATGGTGACTGCTCCACGGAGACAGACAGCAGCTAGAGAGACTTGTTGGATCTTGCCCCACCTCTTGCATCGACAGCATTAGTCTGTTTGGGTGCCTGCATTTCTTAAAAGTCTCCAAGCAACAAGTAACAATAGATTGATGAACGTTTTCCTCCAAACCATGTTTCAGACACATTCTGCTGTTATTTTTCATTGATTGTTTAAAATGATCTGAATCTTCTGAAATGGGGAGTGGCTTCCATTTCAAGTTACAACACCAGAGGGCCCTGAGGAAATGATCAGGGAATTGCATCTGTTCCTTTCTATCCTCGGCACTCTGTACCGCCAGATAGTGTTCCCTCAGTACCTCAGATAGTTCTCCCTCAATACCTCAGACAGTGCTCCCCAATACCTCAGAAAGTGCTCCCTCAGTACATCAAAAAGTGCTCCCTCAATACCTCTGAAAGTGCTCCCTCAATACCTCAGACAGTGCTCCCTCAATACTTCAGATAGTGGTCCCTCTATACCTCTGAAATTGCTCCCACATTACCTCAGAAAGTGCTCCCTCCATGTCTAAGAAAGTTCTCCCTCAATATCTCAGACAGTGCTCCATCAATATCTAAGTAAGTGCTCCCTCAATACCTCAGAACGTGCTCCCTCAGTACCTCAGAAATTGCTCCCTCAATCCCTCAGTTTGTTCTCCCTCAATAACTCAGATAGTTTTCCCTCAATACCTCAGATAATGCTCCCTCAATACCTCAGAACGTGCTTCCTCAATACCCACGTAGTTCTTCCTCAATACCTCACATAGTGCTCCCTCAAAACCTCAGACAGTGCTCCCTCAGTACCTGAGAAAGTGCTCGCTCAATACCTCAGATAGTTCTCCCTTAATAACTCAGATATTACACCCTTAATACCTCAGACAGTGCTCCCTCAATATCTCAGAAAGTCCTCCCTCAATACCTCAGATATTTCTCCCTCAATACCTCTGAAAGTGCTCCCTCAATAACTCAGACAGTGCTCCCTCAGTACCTCAGACAGTGCTCCCTCAGTACCTCAGAAAGTGCTCCCTCAGTACCTCAGAAAATACCCCCCCAATATCTAAGAAAGCACCACTTTGTTGGGTTTAATCACCAAAGTCCCTCAGACAGTAGCTCCACAAAGCATTCACACCCTCAACACTTCAGGTCTCAGCCCAGCTCCCCCCTCAGACTGTGTTCAAACCACTTCAGACGGTAAGGGCCCACATCCACCCCTGTCCAAGACTGGAGCCCAGATCACCGGAACATGACTTATCTCTCTGGATTAATTTTAGAATTCCTACAGTGGAGAAGCAAGCCATTCTGTCCATTGGCCCCACACTGATTGTCTGAACAGCATCCAACCCAGACTCACATCCTCTACTCTATCCCTGTAATACTGCATTTCCCATGGCATCTTTGGGCTGTGGGAGGAAACTGAAGCACCCGGTGTAAACGCGTACAGGTACAGAGAGAATGTGTAAACTCCATACAAACTGTCACCGGGAGTTAAAATCAAACAACTGAGGCACCGTGCTGTCCTCTCTCCCTGGATGTCATGCCATCTAACCTTTCACTAAGCAGTCTCCCATGTGAAACCTTCTCATCTGTCTCCTTGGTCATCCCTTCAAAAGCTCCATCAAGTTGGACACATCAATTCCACAAACAAAGCCAAGCTGACCATCGCTAATCAATTCTTGCTTTTCCAAATGTATGTAAGTTGTCTCTCAGAATGCCCTCCAACAGCTGACCCACCACTGCCATCAGGCTCACAGCTCCATAGTACAATGGCTGTACCTTGCAGCCTTACTTCAATAATGGCCCATCATTAATCACCCTCCAGTCTTCAGGCCCCTCACCCGTTGTCACTGATCAGTCCATCTGACAAGGCCATCTCCATCCTTCTGTAACCTAAGGCTATCCTCCTCAGTATTTATCACCCAACCAATCTTCATATCATTCATGAACCCAATGATTAACCATCCACCATTCAAACCTAAATCTTTTCTATCAGCCACATCAGCAAGACCCCAACAGTGAGACATGAACGGACAGAGATTTCTCATTGGGCCGTCACTGTCTGCTTCCTGTCACTCAGCATTCTGCGCCAAATTCCTTGAATCTTGAGTTTTTATGTTCACTATCAGATTCCGGTATGGATCCTGATAAAAGCCTGACTGACCTCCAAGTGACGACAGGAAAGTATTGCCCTTATTTACACACCTTGTCACCTCCTGAAACAGTGCAATCCTATTGGTCAGACCTGACCTCCCCTGAACAGAACCATTCTGACTGTTCTTCCTGAACTCCAGTCTCTTTAAATGCTGATTAATTCTATCTCCCAAAATTGCTTCCAACAGAAGTCCCACCCACGATATTAGCCTGACTGGCCTGGAGCTGCCTGGTATATCCCATGCTCCCTCTTGAATAACAGTACCACATGGTCAGTCTGCAGACAACTCTCCTGTGGCCAGAGAGGATTTGAAAATGTTTGCTCGTGTACCTGCTACTTCCTCCATCACCTCATTCGGTAAACTGAGATACATTTCCACCGTCTTTGGAGATTTATTGGGTTGTAAGAAGGCCAGATCACTCAGAACCATCTCTCTCTCTATATATGCTTATTCATGTAATTATATCACAGAGCATCTCCACGATTTCATATCAACCCTGTCTCAATGAGCACTGACAAAATGCATCCATTCACTACACCCTCTGGGTCCATGCACAAACTCTCACTGTCTTCCACAACCTACTCTTTCTCTCATTATCAATTCATCCTTAATGTCACTGTAAGGAATTTTCAGATTTTTATTTCCACTCTTAGCGTTCCTCTCTGCCAGGCAATTAGCCTGCGATACGGTTTGGAGGAGTGTGGGATGTCATTCTGGAAGTGGATGAGCATTGGGAAGCTCAGAAATAAGAAACACACGACTGTGCTGAGTGTGGGGCAGTGGGATCCATTTGGGATGAGCAGACGGAAGCTGAGGAATAAACCTCAGCCCTGCAGCATGAAAATATCCCTTTGAGCTGGCAGGTCAGTCACGTGAAACGAACCCTCCAACCCTGGGAAAAGAGGGTGGAACCTCTTCAAGTTCAAAAACCAAATGAAGACGGTCTGTTTGAACACAGTCTCTGGAATCTGGACACGGGAGTCATTGCTGAGCAGGGTCTGTAGGACGCAGAAGCAGAAATGTACTGAACAATTCCCAATAATCCTCGTAGACCACAAGGCATGGGAGCAGAAATTAGGCCATTCAGGGCATCTGATAGTGTGGCACTCACTCAGTACTGACTCTCTTACAATGCAGGTATCCCCCAGCTTGATGCGCTGACAGTGCACCACTCCCTTAGTAATGACCCTCTGACAGTGCAGCACTCCCTCAGTACTGACCATCTGACAGTGCAGCACTCCCTCAATACTGACCATCTGACAGTGCTGCACTCCATCAGCAGTGACACTCTGACAATACAGCACTACCTCAGTACTGACACTCTGACAGTGCAGCACTCCGTCAGTACTGACCCTCTGACAGTGCAGCACTCCCTCAGCAATGACCCTCTGACAGTGCAACGCTCGCTCAGTACTGACCCTCTGACAGTGCAGCACTCCCTCAGTACTGACCATCTGACAGTGCAGCTCTCCCTCAGTACTGACCCTCTGACAGTGCAGTACTCCCTCAGAACTGAGAGTCTGACAGAGCAGCATTCCTTCAGTACTGACCCTCTGACAGTGCAGCATTCACTCAGTACTGACCCTCTGACAGTGCAGCACTCCCTCAGCACTAACCCTCTGACAGTGCAGCACTCTCTCAGTACTGACCCTCTGACAGCGCAGCACTCCCTCAGTACTGACCCTCTGACAATGCTGCACTCCCTCCACACTGATCCTCTGACAGTGCAGCACTCCCGCAGTACTGATCCTCTTAAAGTGCAGCATTCCCTCAATACTGATGCTCTGACACTTCAGCACTGCCTCAGTACTGACCCTCTGTCATTGCAGCTCTCCCTCAGTACTGACCCTCTGACAGTGCAGCACTCCCTCAGAACTGACCGTCTGACAGTGCAGCATTCCCTCAGTACTGACCCTCTGACAGTGCAGCACTCCCTCAGTACTGAAACTCTGACAGTGCAGCACTCCCTCAGAACTGACCATCTGACAGTGCAGCATTCCCTCAGTACTGAACCTCTTACAGTGCAGCATTCCCTCAATACAGACCCTCTGACAGTGCTGCACTCCCTCACTACTGACCCTCTGACAATGCTGCACTCCCTCCACACTGATCTTCTGACAGTGCAGCACTCCCTCAGTACTGATCCTCTTAGAGTGCAGCATTCCCTCAATACTGACGCTCTGACAGTGCTGCACACCCTCATCAGTGACCCTCTGACAGTGCTGCACACCCTCATCAGTGACCCTCTCACAGTGCAGCACTCCCTCAGCACTGACTCTCTGACAGTGCAGCACTCCCTCAGTACTGACCATCTGGCAGTGCTGCACTCCCTCAGTACTGACCCTCTGACAGTGCAGCACTCCCTCAGTACTGACTCTCTGACAGTGCAGCACTCCCTTAATAATGACCCTCTGACAGTGCAGCACTCCCTCTGTACTGACCCTCTGACAGTGCAGCACTCCCTCAGTACTGACCCTCTGACAGTGCAACGCTCGCTCAGTACTGACCCTCTGACAGTGCAGCACTCCCTCAGTACTGCCCATCTGACAGTGCAGCTCTCCCTCAGTACTGACCCTCTGACAGTGCAGTACTCCCTCAGAACTGACAGTCTGACAGTGCAGCATTCCCTCAGTACTGACCCTCTGACAGTGCGGAATTCCCTCAGGACTGACCCTCTGACAGTGCAGCACTCCCTCAGTACTGACCCTCTGACATTGCAACGCTCGCTCAGTACTGACGCTCTGACAGTGCAGCAATCCCTCAGCACTAACCCTCTACAGTGCAGCACTCTCTCAGTACTGACCCTCTGACAGCGCAGCACTCCCTCAGTAGTGACCCTCTGACAATGCTGCACTCCCTCCACACTGATCCTCTTACAGTGCAGCACTCCCGCAGTACTGATCCTCTTAAAGTGCAGCATTCCCTCACTACTGATGCTCTGACACTGCAGCACTCCCTCAGTACTGACCCTCTGTCATTGCAGCTCTCCCTCAGTACTGACCCTCTGACAGTGCAGCACTCCCTCAGAACTGACCGTCTGACAGTGCAGCATTCCCTCAGTACTGACCGTCTGACAGTGCAGCACTCCCTCAGTACTGAAACTCTGACAGTGCAGCACTCCCTCAGAACTGACCATCTGACAGTGCAGCATTCCCTCAGTACTGAACCTCTTACAGTGTAGCATTCCCTCAATACAGACCCTCTGACAGTGCTGCACTCCCTCAGCAGTCTCCCTCTGACAGTGCAGCACTCCCTCACTACAGACCCTCTGACAATGCTGCACTCCCTCCACACTGATCCTCTGATAGTGCAGCACTCCCTCAGTACTGATCCTCTTAAAGTGCAGCATTCCCTCAATACTGACGCTCTGACAGTGCTGCACACCCTCATCAGTGACCCTCTGACAGTGCAGCACACCCTCAGCACTGATTCTCTGACAGTGCAGCACTCCGTCAGTACTGACCATCTGGCAGTGCTGCACTCCCTCAGTACTGACCCTCTGACAGTGCAGCACTCCCTCAGTACTGACCCTCTGACAATGCTGCACTCCCTCCACACTGATCCTCTGACAGTGCAGCTCTCCCTCAGTACTGACCTTCTGACAGTGCAGCACTCCCTCAGTACTGACCCTCTGACAGTGCAGCACTCACTCAGTACTGACCCTCTGACAGTGCAGCACTCCGTCAGTACTGAACCTCTGACAGTGTAGCACTGTCTCTGTACTGACCCTCTGACAGTGCAACGCTCCCTCAGTACTGACCCTCTGATAGTGTAGCACTCTCTCTGAAATGACCCTCTGACAGTGCAGCACGCCCTCCACACTGACACTCTGACAATGCAGCACTCCCTCCACACTGATTCTCTGACAGTGCAGCTCTCCCTCAGTACTGACCTTCTCACAGTTCAGCACTCCCTCAGTACTGACCCTCTCACAGTGCAGCACTCCCTCAGTACTGACTCTCTGACTGTGCAGCACTCCTTCTGTACTGACCCTCTGAAACAACACCCTCAGAACCGACACACTGACCAAGTAGCGCTCCCTAAGTAATGACCCTTTGACAGTCCATCACTCTCTCAGTACTGACCCTCTGGCAATGCAGCAATCACTCAGTACTGACTGTCCGACACATAGTGTGGCGCTCCATCAGTACTGACCCTCTCACAGCGCGGTGATCCCTCAGTAATAACCCCGTCAGTGTGTGGTGATCCCTCATTTCTAACCCTTTCACAGTGCAGCGCTCCCACAGTAGTAACCCTCTCACAGTGCGACACTCTGACAGCATGGCCACCCATTAGCACTGACCAGCAGAGAGTGTGCACTTCATCATTGCTGACTCTCTCACTGCATAGCAGTCCCCCCGTCCTGACTCTCTGACAATGCTGCACTCCCTCCACACTGACCCTCTGACAATGCTGCACTCCCCCCATACTGAAACCCTGATAATGCTGCACTCCCACACACTGACCCTCTGACAATGCTGCATTCCCTCCACACTGACCCTCTGACAATGCTGCACTCCCACAATCATGACCCTCTGACAATGCTGCACTCCCACCACACTGATCCTCTGATAGTGATGCACTCCCTCTGTACTGATATGGGTGATGTAATTTCTGCAGTTTAACTAAGGGTTAATAAGTAAGGGCGAACTGTGTGACTGAATGTAAGTTAGCCTGGAAACAGGGAGAAACTGTTATGTCAAAAACATGGCGGTTTGTAACCTTGAATGAAACTGACGTCAGCTGTTAATTAAAACTAGGTTGCTATGAAGCTAAGTAACCTTGGCAATAATACAATAGAAGCTCTTAAAATATTAAAAACATACAGATAACCAAGGCCTGGGATAGAGAAAAATAATGTAATGTTTAAGAAACAGGTGGCCATGATACAATAGAAGCTCTCAGAATATTAGAAACATACAGATAATCAAAGCGTTGGCAGAGAGAAGTGTGAAAGGTTTTGACCAATGGAATTGTTAAAAACAATATAAATCAAAGCGTTGGCAGAGAAAAGCGTGAAATGTTTTAACCAATGGAATT
Organism: Hemiscyllium ocellatum; assembly: GCF_020745735.1. NCBI lineage: Eukaryota > Metazoa > Chordata > Chondrichthyes > Orectolobiformes > Hemiscylliidae > Hemiscyllium > Hemiscyllium ocellatum. The sequence continues at coordinate 245,403 of NW_026869169.1, read as the reverse complement.
GTCATTAATGTTTTTACATGTAAAAATAATGTATAAATATCAGTGCTGTAAAATCTTCCAGCGCGATTTTCTGAAGCTTTATTTTTTGAAAGCCGCCCAAACTTGCAAGTTTGAAATAAACATCCGTTGCTCATTTGTGTGTCTCGCAGCATTTCGATTTGCCACGGGAAAAGCGGTAGCCGGAGGGGATGAGGGCTGGTGCTGACAGCTTGGAGTTCGCCTCCTAGGACGGGACTTTGTGGACAGTCTCCCTTGAAGTCAAGGGTTAAAGGACAGTCCGCGGTCGGCAGAGTGTGGAGGCAGAACTCGGTTGATCTGAACCATAGCCCAAGTGCAGAGTAGTTAGCCGAGTGTCAGGGACTATTCTCCGGAGATTTAGAATACCTAGACAGAATTCACTTATAACAGTACTGACTCTCTGACAGTGTGGAAGTGACCCTGTACTGACCCTCCGACAGTGTGGCCCAATCTCAGGACAAAACCTCTGACAGTGCAGCTCTCCATCAGAACTGACCCATTGACAGTGTAGCACTCCATCAGAGCTGACACTCTGACAGAACAGCACTGCCTCAGTACTGACCCTCTGACAGTGCAGCACTCCCTCAGTACTGACCCTCTGACAGTACAGCACTACCTCAGTACTGACCCTCTGACAGTGCAGCACTCCCTCAGTACTGACTTATTGACAGTGCAGCACTCCCTCAGTACTGATCCTCTGACAGTGCAGCACTCTCTCAGTACTGATCCTCTGGCAATGAGGCACTACCTCAGTACTGAACCGCTGATGCTGCAGTGCTCTCTCAGTGCTGATCCTCTGATAGCGTGGCTTGCCGTCTGGACAGAAACTCTTACAGTGGGGAGCTCACTCAGTACTGACCCTCTGACAGTGCAGCACTCCCTCAGTATTGACCCTCTGACAGTGCAGCACTAGCTCAGTACTGACCCTTTGACAGTGCGGCTCTCCCTCAGAACTGATCCTCTGACAGTGCAGCACGCCCTCAGTACTGACCCTCTGACAGTGCTGCACTGCCTCAGTACTGACCCTCTGAAAATGCTGCAATCCCTCCACACTGATCCTCTGACAGTGCAGCTCCCCCTCAGTACTGATCCTCTGACAGTGCAGCTCTCCCTCAGTACTGACCCTCAGACAGTGCAGGACTCCCTCAGTACTGATCCTCTGATAGTGTAGCATTCTCTCTGTAATGAACCTCTGACAATGCTGCACTCCCTCCACACTGACACTCTGACAATGCTGCACTCCCACCACACTGATCCTCTGACAGTGCAGCTCTCCCTCAGTACTGACCCTCTGACAGTGCAGCATTCCCTCAATATTGACTCTCTGACATTGCTGCACTCCCTCAGTACTGACCCTTTGACAGTGCAGCACTCCCTCAGTACTGACCCTCTGACAGTGCGGCTCTCCCTAAGAACTGATCCTCTGACAGTGCAGCATGCCCTCAGTACTAACCCTCTGACAGTGCTGCACTGCCTCAGTACTGACCCTCTGACAATGCTGCGCTCCCTCCACACTGATCCTCTGACAGTGCAGATCCCCCTCAGTACTGACCCTCTGGCAGTGCAGCTCTCCCTCAGTACTGACCCTCTGACAATGCTGCACTCCCTCCACACTGATCCACTGACAGTGCAGCTCTCCCTCAGTACTGACTCTCTGACTGTGCAGCACTCCCTCAGTACTGATCCTCTGACAGTGTAGCACTCTCTTTGTACTGACCCACTGACAGTGCAGCACTCCCTCAGTACTGATCCTCTGATAGTGTAGCACTCTCTCTGTAATGAACCTCGGACAATGCTGCACTCCCTCCACACTGACACTCTGACAATGCTGCAGTCCCTCCACACTGATCCTCTGACCGTGCAGCTCTCCCTCAGTACTGACCCTCTGACAGTGCAGCATTCCCTCAATATTGAACCTCTGACATTGCTGCACTCCCTCAGTACTGACCCTTTGACAGTGCAGCACTGCCTCAGTACTGACCGTCTGACAGAGCAGCATTCCCGCAGTACTGACCCTCTGACAGTACTGCACTCCCTCAGTACTGACCCTCTGACAGTGCAGCACTCCCTCAATACTGAACATTTGACAGTACTGCACTCCCTCAGTACTGACCCTCTGACAGTGCAGCATTCCCTCAATATTGAACCTCTGACATTGCTGCACTCCCTCAGTACTGACCCTTTGACAGTGCAGCACTACCTCAGTACTGACCGTCTGACAGAGCAGCATTCCCGCAGTACTGACCCTCTGACAGTGCTGCACTCCCTCAGTACTGACCCTCTGACAGTGCAGCACTCCCTCATTACTGAACATTTGACAGTACTGCACTCCCTGAGTACTGACCCTCTGACAGTGCAGCACTCCCTCAGTACTGACCCTCAGACTGCACGGCACTCCCTCAGTACTGACCCTCTGACAGTGCAACACTCCATCTGTACTGACCGTCTGACAGTGCGGCCCTCCCTCTTAACTGATCCTCTGACAGTACTGCACTTCCTCAGTACTGACCCTCTGACAGTGCAGCACACCCTCAGGACTGACCGTCTGACAGTGCAGCATTCCCTCAGTACTGACCCTCTGACCATGCTGCACTACCTCAGCAGTGACCCTCTGACAGTGCAGCACTCCCTCAGTACTGACCATCTGACAGCGCTGCACTCCCTCAGTACTGACCCTCTGACAGTGCAGCACTCCCTAAGTACTGACCCTCTGACAGCGCAGCACTCCCTCAGTACTGACGCTCTGACAATGCTGCACTCCCTCCACACTGATCCTCTGACAGTGCAGCTCTCCCTCAGTACTGACCCTCTGACAGTGCAGCACTCCCTCAGTACTGACCGTCTGAAAAAGCTGCACTCCCTCCACACTGATCCTCTGACAGTGCAGCTCTCCCTCAGTACTGACCCTCAGACAGTGCAGCACTCCCTCAGTACTGACCATCTGACAGTGCAGCACTCTCTCAGTACTGACCCTCTGACTGCGCGGCACTCCCTCAGTACTGATCCTCTGACAGTGCAGCAGTCCATCTGTACTGACCCTCTGACAGTGCGGCCCTCCCTCAGAACTGATCCTCTGACAGTGCAGTACTCCCTCAGTACTGAACCTCTGACTGTGCTGCACTCCCTCAGTACTGACCCTCTGACAGTGCAGCACTCCCTCAGGACTGACCATCTGACAGTGCAGCACTCCCTCAATACTGACCCTCTGACAGTGCAGCACTCCCTCAGTACTGACCCTCTGTCAATGCTGCACTCCCTCCACACTGATCCTCTGACAGTTCAGCTCTCCCTCAGTACTGATCCTCTGACACTGCAGCTCTCCCTCAGTACTGACCCTCTGACAGTGCAGCTCTCCCTCAGTACTGACCCTCTCACAGTTCAGCACTCCCTCAGTACTGACCCTCTCACAGTGTAGCACTCTCTTTGTACTGACCCACTGACAGTGCAACGCTCCCTCAGTACTGATCCTCTGATAGTGTTGCACTCTCTCTGTAATGAACCTCGGACAATGCTACCCTCCCTCCACACTCACACTCTGACAATGCTGCAGTCCCTCCACACTGATCCTCTGACCGTGCAGCTCTCCCTCAGTACTGACCCTCTGACAATGCAGCATTCCCTCAATATTGAACCTCTGACATTGCTGCACTCCCTCAGTACTGACCCTTTGACAGTGCAGCACTGCCTCAGTACTGGCCGTCTGACAGAGCAGCATTCCCGCAGTACTGACCCTCTGACAGTGCTGCACTCCCTCAGTACTGACCCTCTGACAGTGCAGCACTCCCTCATTACTGAACATTTGACAGTACTGCACTCCCTCAGTACTGACCCTCTGACAGTGCAGCATTCCCTCAATATTGAACCTCTGACATTGCTGCACTCCCTCAGTACTGACCCTTTGACAGTGCAGCACTGCCTCAGTACTGACCGTCTGACAGAGCAGCATTCCCGCAGTACTGACCCTCTGACAGTGCTGCACTCCCTCAGTACTGACCCTCTGACAGTGCAGCACTCCCTCATTACTGAACATTTGACAGTACTGCACTCCCTGAGTACTGACCCTCTGACAGTGCAGCACTCCCTCAGTACTGACCCTCAGACTGCACGGCACTCCCTCAGTACTGACCCTCTGACAGTGCAGCTCTCCCTCAGTACTGACCCTCTCACAGTTCAGCACTCCCTCAGTACTGACCCTCTCACAGTGTAGCACTCTCTTTGTACTGACCCACTGACAGTGCAACGCTCCCTCAGTACTGATCCTCTGATAGTGTTGCACTCTCTCTGTAATGAACCTCTGACAGTGCAACACTCCATCTGTACTGACCGTCTGACAGTGCGGCCCTCCCTCTTAACTGATCCTGTGACAGAGCTGCATTTCCTCAGTACTGACCCTCTGACAGTGCAGCACTCCCTCAGGACTGACCGTCTGACAGTGCAGCATTCCCTCAGTACTGACCCTCTGACTATGCTGCACTACCTCATCAGTGACCCTCTGACAGTGCAGCATTCCCTCAGTACTGACCATCTGACAGCGCTGCACTCCCTCAGTACTGACCCTCTGACAGTGCAGCGCTCGATCAGTACTGACCCTCTGATGCGCAGCACTCCCTCAGTACTGACCCTCTGACAATGCTGCACTCCCTCCACACTGATCCTCTGACAGTGCAGCTCTCCCTCAGTACTGACCCTCTGACAGTGCAGTACTCCCTCAGTACTGACCCTCTGACAGTGCAGCACTCCCTCAATACTGACCCTCTGACAGTGCAGCACTCCCTCAGTACTGACCCTCTGACAATGCTGCACTCCCTCCACACTGACCCTCTGGCAGTGCAGCTCTCTCTCAGTACTGACCCTCAGACAGTGCAGCACTCCCTCAGAACTGACCGTCTGACAGTGCAGCATTCCCTCAGTACTGAACCTCTGACAGTGCAGCACTCCCTCAGTACTGACCCTCAGACAGTGCAGCACTCCCTCAGTACTGAACCTCTGACAGTGCAGCACTCCCTCAGTACTGACCCTCAGACAGTGCAGCACTCCCTCAGTACTGAACCTCTGACAGTGCAGCACTCCCTCAGAACTGGCCGTCTGTCAGTGCAGCATTCCCTCAGTACTCACCCTCTGACAGTGCAACGCTCCCTCAGTTCTGAACGTCTTACAGTGCAGCATTCCCTCAATACAGACCCTCTGACAGTGCAGCACTCCCTCAGTACTGACCATCTGACAGTTCTGCACTCCCTCAGTACTGACCCTCTGACAGTGCAGGACTCCCTCAGTACTGACCGTCTGACAGCGCGGCACTCACTCAGTACTGACCCTCTGACAATGCTGCACTCCCTCCACACTGATCCTCTGACAGTTCAGCTCTCCCTCAGTACTGATCCTCTGACACTGCAGCTCTCCCTCAGTACTGACCCTCTGACAGTGCAGCTCTCCCTCAGTACTGACCCTCTCACAGTTCAGCACTCCCTCAGTACTGACCCTCTCACAGTGCAGCACACCCTCATTACTGACTCTCTGACTGTGCAGCACTCCCTCAGTACTGATCCTCTGACAGTGTAGCACTCTCTTTGTACTGACCCACTGACAGTGCAACGCTCCCTCAGTACTGACCCTCTGACAGTGCAGCACTCCCTCATTACTGAACATTTGACAGTACTGCACTCCCACAGTACTGACCCTCTGACTGTGCAGCATTCCCTCAATATTGAACCTCTGACATTGCTGCACTCCCTCAGTACTGACCCTTTGACAGTGCAGCACTGCCTCAGTACTGACCGTCTGACAGAGCAGCATTCCCGCAGTACTGACCCTCTGACAGTGCTGCACTCCATCAGTACTGACCCTCTGACAGTGCAGCACTCCCTCATTACTGAACGTTTGACAGTACTGCACTCCCTCAGTACTGACCCTCTGACAGTGCAGCACTCCCTCAGTACTGACACTCAGACTGCACGGCACTCCCTCAGTACTGACCCTCTGACAGTGCAACACTCCATCTGTACTGACCGTCTGACAGTGCGGCCCTCCCTCTTAACTGATCCTCTGACAGTACTGCACTTCCTCAGTACTGACCCTCTGACAGTGCAGCATTCCCTCAGGAATGACCGTCTGACAGTGCAGCATTCCCTCAGTACTGACCCTCTGACCATGCTGCACTACCTCAGCAGTGACCCTCTGACAGTGCAGCACTCCCTCAGTACTGACCATCTGACAGCGCTGCACTCCCTCAGTACTGACCCTCTGACAATGCTGCACTCCCTCCACACTGATCCTCTGACAGTTCAGCTCTCCCTCAGTACTGATCCTCTGACACTGCAGCTCTCCGTCAGTACTGACCCTCTGACAGTGCAGCTCTCCCTCAGTACTGTCCCTCTCACAGTGCAGCACTCCCTCAGTACTGACTCTCTGACTGTGCAGCACTCCCTCAGTACTGATCCTCTGACAGTGTAGCACTCTCTTTGTACTGACCCCTGACAGTGCAACGCTCCCTCAGTACTGATCCTCTGATAGTGTAGCACTCTCTCTGTAATGACCCTCGGACAATGCTGCACTCCCTCCACACTGACACTCTGACAATGCTGCAGTCCCTCCACACTGATCCTCTGACCGTGCAGCACTCCCTCAGTACTGACCCTCTGACAGTGCAGCATTCCCTCAATATTGAACCTCTGACATTGCTGCACTCCCTCAGTACTGACCCTTTGACAGTGCAGCACTGCCTCAGTACTGACCGTCTGACAGAGCAGCATTCCCGCAGTACTGACCCTCTGACAGTGCAGCACTCCCTCAGTACTGACCCTCTGACAGTGCAGCACTCCCTCAATACTGAACATTTGACAGTACTGCACTCCCTCAGTACTGACGCTCTGACAGTGCAGCATTCCCTCAATATTGAACCTCTGACATTGCTGCACTCCCTCAGTACTGACCCTTTGACAGTGCAGCACTGCCTCAGTACTGACCGTCTGACAGAGCAGCATTCCCGCAGTACTGACCCTCTGAGAGTGCTGCACTCCCTCAGAACTGATCCTCTGACAGTGCAGTAATCCCTCAGTACTGAACCTCTGACTGTGCTGCACTCCCACAGTACTGACACTCTGACAGTGCAGCTCTCCCTCAGTACTGACCCTCTGACAGTGCAGCTCTCCCTCAGTACTGACCCTCTCACAATTCAGCACTCCCTCAGTACTGACCCTCTCACAGTGCAGCACTCCCTCAGTACTGACTCTCTGACTGTGCAGCACTCCCTCAGTACTGATCCTCTGACAGTGTAGCACTCTCTTTGTACTGACCCACTGACAGTGCAACGCTCCCTCAGTACTGATCCTCTGATAGTGTAGCACTCTCTCTGTAATGAACCTCGGACAATGCTGCACTCCCTCCACACTGACACTCTGACAATGCTGCAGTCCCTCCACACTGATCCTCTGACCGTGCAGCTCTCCCTCAGTACTGACCCTCTGACAGTGCAGCATTCCCTCAATATTGAACCTCTGACATTGCTGCACTCCCTCAGTACTGACCCTTTGACAGTGCAGCACTGCCTCAGTACTGATCCTCTGACAGAGCAGCATTCCCGCAGTACTGACCCTCTGACAGTGCTGCACTCCCTCAGTACTGACCCTCTGACAGTGCAGCACTCCCTCATTACTGAACATTTGACAGTACTGCACTCCCTCAGTACTGACCCTCTGACAGTGCAGCATTCCCTCAATATTGAACCTCTGACATTGCTGCACTCCCTCAGTACTGACCCTTTGACAGTGCAGCACTGCCTCAGTACTGACCGTCTGACAGAGCAGCATTCCCGCAGTACTGACCCTCTGACAGTGCTGCACTCCCTCAGTACTGACCCTCTGACAGTGCAGCACTCCCTCATTACTGAACATTTGACAGTACTGCACTCCCTGAGTACTGACCCTCTGACAGTGCAGCACTCCCTCAGTACTGACCCTCAGACTGCACGGCACTCCCTCAGTACTGACCCTCTGACAGTGCAACACTCCATCTGTACTGACCGTCTGACAGTGCGGCCCTCCCTCTTAACTGATCCTCTGACAGTGATGCTCTTCCTCAGTACTGACCCTCTGACAGTGCAGCATTCCCTCAGGACTGACCGTCTGACAGTGCAGCATTCCCTCAGTACTGACCCTCTGACCATGCTGCACTACCTCAGCAGTGACCCTCTTACAGTGCAGCACTCCCTCAGTACTGACCATCTGACAGCGCTGCACTCCCTCAGTACTGACCCTCTGACAGTGCAGCACTCCCTCAGTACTGACCCTATGACAATGCTGCACTCCCTCCACACTGATCCTCTGACAGTTCAGCTCTCCCTCAGTACTGATCCTCTGACACTGCAGCTCTCCCTCAGTACTGATCCTCTGACACTGCAGCTCTCCCTCAGTACTGACCCTCTCACAGTTCAGCACTCCCTCAGTACTGACCCTCTCACAGTGCAACACTCCCTCAGTACTGACTCTCTGACTGTGCAGCACTCCCTCAGTACTGATCCTCTGACAGTGTAGCACTCTCTTTGTACTGACCCACTGACAGTGCAACGCTCCCTCAGTACTGATCCTCTGATAGTGTAGCACTCTCTCTGTAATGAACCTCGGACAATGCTGCACTCCCTCCACACTGACACTCTGACAATGCTGCAGTCCCTCCACACTGATCCTCTGACCGTGCAGCTCTCACTCAGTACTGACCCTCTGACAATGCAGCATTCCCTGAATATTGAACCTCTGACATTGCTGCACTCCCTCAGTACTGACCCTTTGACAGTGCAGCACTGCCTCAGTACTGACAGTCTGACAGAGCAGCATTCCCGCAGTACTGACCCTCTGACAGTGCTGCACTCCCTCAGTACTGACCCTCTGACAGTGCAGCACTCCCTCATTACTGAACATTTGACAGTACTGCACTCCCTCAGTACTGACCCTCTGACAGTGCAGCATTCCCTCAATATTGAACCTCTGACATTGCTGCACTCCCTCAGTACTGACCCTCTGACAGTGCAGCATTCCCTCAATATTGAACCACTGACATTGCTGCAATCCCTCAGTACTGACCCTTTGACAGTGCAGCACTGCCTCAGTACTGACCGTCTGACAGAGCAGCATTCCCGCAGTACTGACCCTCTGACTATGCTGCACTACCTCAGCAGTGACCCTCTGACTTTGCAGCACTCCCTCAGTACTGACCATCTGACAGCGCTGCACTCCCTCAGTACTGACCCTCTGACAGTGCAGCACTCCCTCAGTACTGACCCTCTGACAGCGCAGCACTCCCTCAGTACTGACCCTCTGACAATGCTGCACTCCCTCCACACTGATCCTCTGACAGTGCAGCTCTCCCTCAGTACTGACCCTCTGACAGTGCAGTACTCCCTCAGTACTGACCCTCTGACAGTGCAGAACTCCCTCAGTACTGACCCTCTGACAAAGCTGCACTCCCTCCACACTGATCCTCTGACAGTGCAGCTCTCCCTCAGTACTGACCCTCTGACAGTGCAGCACTCCCTCAGTACTGACCCTCTGACAGTGCAGCAGTCCATCTGTACTGACCCTCTGACAGTGCGGCCCTCCCTCAGAACTGATCCTCTGACAGTGCAGTACTCCCTCAGTACTGAACCTCTGACTGTGCTGCACTCCCTCAGTACTGACCCTCTGACAGTGCAGCACTCCCTCAGGACTGACCATCTGACAGTGCAGCACTCCCTCAATACTGACCCTCTGACAGTGCAGCACTCCCTCAGTACTGACCCTCTGACAATGCTGCACTCCCTCCACACTGACCCTCTGGCAGTGCAGCTCTCTCTCAGTACTGACCCTCAGACAGTGCAGCACTCCCTGAGAACTGACTGTCTGACAGTGCAGCATTCCCTCAATACTGAACCTCTGACAGTGCAGCACTCCCTCAGTACTGACCCTCAGACAGTGCAGCACTCCCTCAGTACTGAACCTCTGACAGTGCAGCACCCCCTCAGGACTGACCATCTGACAGTGCAGCACTCCTTCAATACTGACCCTCTGACAGTGCAGCACTCCCTCAGTACTGACCCTCTGACAATGCTGCACTCCCTCCACACTGACCCTCTGGCAGTGCAGCTCTCTCTCAGTACTGACCCTCAGACAGTGCAGCACTCCCTCAGAACTGACCCTCAGACTGCACGGCACTCCCTCAGTACCCTCTGACAGTGCAACACTCCATCTGTACTGACCGTCTGACAGTGCGGCCCTCCCTCTTAACTGATCCTCTGACAGTGCTGCATTTCCTCAGTACTCACCCTCTGACAGTGCATCACTCCCTCAGGACTGTGCGTCTGACAGTGCAGCATTCCCTCAGTACTGACCCTCTGACCATGCTGCACTACCTCAGCCGTGACCCTCTGACAGTGCAGCACTCCCTCAGTACTGACCATCTGACAGCGCTGCACTCCCTCAGTACTGACCCTCTGACAGTGCAGCACTCCCTCAGTACTGACCCTCTGACAGCGCAGCACTCCCTCAGTACTGACCCTCTGACAATGCTGCACTCCCTCCACACTGATCCTCTGACAGTTCAGCTCTCCCTCAGTACTGACCCTCTGACAGTGCAGCTCTCCCTCAGTACTGACCCTCTGACAGTGCAGCACTCCCTCAGTACTGACCCTCTGACAAAGCTGCACTCCCTCCACACTGATCCTCTGACAGTGCAGCTCTCCCTCAGTACTGACCCTCAGACAGTGCAGCACTCCCTCAGTACTGACCCTCTGACAGTGCAGCACTCTCTCAGTACTGACCCTCTGACTGCGCGGCACTACCTCAGTACTGATACTCTGACAGTGCAGCACTCCATCTGTACTGACCCTCTGACAGTGCGGCCCTCCCTCAGAACTGATCCTCTGACAGTGCAGTACTCCCTCAGTACTGAACCTCTGACTGTGCTGCACTCCCACAGTACTGACCCTCTGACAGTGCAGCACTCCCTCAGGACTGACCATCTGACAGTGCAGCACTCCCTCAATACTGACCCTCTGACAGTGCAGCACTCCCTCAGTACTGACCCTCTGACAATGCTGCACTCCCTCCACACTGACCCTCTGGCAGTGTAGCTCTCTCTCAGTACTGACCCTCAGACAGTGCAGCACTCCCTCAGAACTGACCGTCTGACAGTGCAGCATTCCCTCAGTACTGAACCTCTGACAGTGCAGCACTCCCTCAGTACTGACCCTCAGACAGTGCAGCACTCCCTCAGTACTGAACCTCTGACAGTGCAGCACTCCCTCAGGACTGACCATCTGACAGTGCAGCACTCCCTCAATACTGACCCTCTGACAGTGCAGCACTCCCTCAGTACTGACCCTCTGACAATGCTGCACTCCCTCCACACTGACCCTCTGGCAGTGCAGCTCTCTCTCAGTACTGAACCTCTGACAGTGCAGCACTCCCTCAGTACTGACCCTCAGACAGTACAGCACTCCCTCAGTACTGAACCTCTGACAGTGCAGCACTCCCTCAGAACTGACCGTCTGACAGTGCAGCATTCCCTCAGTACTGACCCTCTGACAGTGCAACACTCCCTCAGTTCTGAACGTCTTACAGTGCAGCATTCCCTCAATACAGACCCTCTGACAGTGCAGCACTCCCTCAGTACTGACCATCTGACAGTTCTGCACTCCCTCAGTACTGACCCTCTGACAGTGCAGGACTCCCTCAGTACTGACCGTCTGACAGCGCGGCACTCACTCAGTACTGACCCTCTGACAATGCTGCACTCCCTCCACACTGATCCTCTGACAGTTCAGCTCTCCCTCAGTACTGATCCTCTGACGCTGCAGCTCTCCCTCAGTACTGACCCTCGGACAGTGCAGCTCTCCCTCAGTACTGACCCTCTCACAGTTCAGCACTCCCTCAGTACTGACCCTCTCACAGTGCAGCACTCCCTCAGTACTGACTCTCTGACTGTGCAGCATTCCCTCATTACTGAACATTTGACAGTACTGCACTCCCTCAGTACTGACCCTCTGACAGTGCAGCACTCCCTGAGAACTGACTGTCTGACAGTGCAGCATTCCCTCAATACTGAACCTCTGACAGTGCAGCACTCCCTCAGTACTGACCCTCAGACAGTGCAGCACTCCCTCAGTACTGAACCTCTGACAGTGCAGCACCCCCTCAGGACTGACCATCTGACAGTGCAGCACTCCCTCAATACTGACCCTCTGACAGTGCAGCACTCCCTCAGTACTGACCCTCTGACAATGCTGCACTCCCTCCACACTGACCCTCTGGCAGTGCAGCTCTCTCTCAGTACTGACCCTCAGACAGTGCAGCACTCCCTCAGAACTGACCCTCAGACTGCACGGCACTCCCTCAGTACCCTCTGACAGTGCAACACTCCATCTGTACTGACCGTCTGACAGTGCGGCCCTCCCTCTTAACTGATCCTCTGACAGTGCTGCATTTCCTCAGTACTGACCCTCTGACAGTGCATCACTCCCTCAGGACTGTGCGTCTGACAGTGCAGCATTCCCTCAGTACTGACCCTCTGACCATGCTGCACTACCTCAGCCGTGACCCTCTGACAGTGCAGCACTCCCTCAGTACTGACCATCTGACAGCGCTGCACTCCCTCAGTACTGACCCTCTGACAGTGCAGCACTCCCTCAGTACTGACCCTCTGACAGCGCAGCACTCCCTCAGTACTGACCCTCTGACAATGCTGCACTCCCTCCACACTGATCCTCTGACAGTTCAGCTCTCCCTCAGTACTGACCCTCTGACAGTGCAGCTCTCCCTCAGTACTGACCCTCTGACAGTGCAGCACTCCCTCAGTACTGACCCTCTGACAAAGCTGCACTCCCTCCACACTGATCCTCTGACAGTGCAGCTCTCCCTCAGTACTGACCCTCAGACAGTGCAGCACTCCCTCAGTACTGACCCTCTGACAGTGCAGCACTCTCTCAGTACTGACCCTCTGACTGCGCGGCACTACCTCAGTACTGATACTCTGACAGTGCAGCACTCCATCTGTACTGACCCTCTGACAGTGCGGCCCTCCCTCAGAACTGATCCTCTGACAGTGCAGTACTCCCTCAGTACTGAACCTCTGACTGTGCTGCACTCCCACAGTACTGACCCTCTGACAGTGCAGCACTCCCTCAGGACTGACCATCTGACAGTGCAGCACTCCCTCAATACTGACCCTCTGACAGTGCAGCACTCCCTCAGTACTGACCCTCTGACAATGCTGCACTCCCTCCACACTGACCCTCTGGCAGTGTAGCTCTCTCTCAGTACTGACCCTCAGACAGTGCAGCACTCCCTCAGAACTGACCGTCTGACAGTGCAGCATTCCCTCAGTACTGAACCTCTGACAGTGCAGCACTCCCTCAGTACTGACCCTCAGACAGTGCAGCACTCCCTCAGTACTGAACCTCTGACAGTGCAGCACTCCCTCAGGACTGACCATCTGACAGTGCAGCACTCCCTCAATACTGACCCTCTGACAGTGCAGCACTCCCTCAGTACTGACCCTCTGACAATGCTGCACTCCCTCCACACTGACCCTCTGGCAGTGCAGCTCTCTCTCAGTACTGAACCTCTGACAGTGCAGCACTCCCTCAGTACTGACCCTCAGACAGTACAGCACTCCCTCAGTACTGAACCTCTGACAGTGCAGCACTCCCTCAGAACTGACCGTCTGACAGTGCAGCATTCCCTCAGTACTGACCCTCTGACAGTGCAACACTCCCTCAGTTCTGAACGTCTTACAGTGCAGCATTCCCTCAATACAGACCCTCTGACAGTGCAGCACTCCCTCAGTACTGACCATCTGACAGTTCTGCACTCCCTCAGTACTGACCCTCTGACAGTGCAGGACTCCCTCAGTACTGACCGTCTGACAGCGCGGCACTCACTCAGTACTGACCCTCTGACAATGCTGCACTCCCTCCACACTGATCCTCTGACAGTTCAGCTCTCCCTCAGTACTGATCCTCTGACGCTGCAGCTCTCCCTCAGTACTGACCCTCGGACAGTGCAGCTCTCCCTCAGTACTGACCCTCTCACAGTTCAGCACTCCCTCAGTACTGACCCTCTCACAGTGCAGCACTCCCTCAGTACTGACTCTCTGACTGTGCAGCATTCCCTCATTACTGAACATTTGACAGTACTGCACTCCCTCAGTACTGACCCTCTGACAGTGCAGCATTCCCTCAATATTGAACCTCTGACATTGCTGCACTCCCTCAGTACTGACCCTTTGACAGTGCAGCACTGCCTCAGTACTGACCGTCTGACAGAGCAGCATTCCCGCAGTACTGACCCTCTGACAGTGCTGCACTCCCTCAGTACTGACCATCTGACAGTGCAGCACTACCTCATTACTGAACATTTGACAGTACTGCACTCCCTCAGTACTGACCCTCTGACAGTGCAGCACTCCCTCAGTACTGACCCTCAGACTGCACGGCACTCCCTCAGTACTGACCCTCTGACAGTGCAACACTCCATCTGTACTGACCCTCTGACAGTGCAGCACTCCCTCAGTACTGACCCTCTGACAAAGCTGCACTCCCTCCACACTGATCCTCTGACAGTGCAGCTCTCCCTCAGTACTGACCCTCAGACGGTGCAGCACTCCCTCAGTACTGACCCTCTGACAGTGCAGCACTCTCTCAGTACTGAACCTCTGACTGCGCGGCACTACCTCAGTACTGATCCTCTGACAGAGCAGCACTCCATCTGTACTGACCCTCTGACAGTGCGGCCCTCCCTCAGAACTGATCCTCTGACAGTGCAGTAATCCCTCAGTACTGAAACTCTGACTGTGCTGCACTCCCACAGTACTGACACTCTGACAGTGCAGCTCTCCCTCAGTACTGACCCTCTGACAGTGCAGCTCTCCCTCAGTACTGACCCTCTCACAATTCAGCACTCCCTCAGTACTGACCCTCTCACAGTGCAGCACTCCCTCAGTACTGACTCTCTGACTGTGCAGCACTCCCTCAGTACTGATCCTCTGACAGTGTAGCACTCTCTTTGTACTGACCCACTGACAGTGCAACGCTCCCTCAGTACTGATCCTCTGATAGTGTAGCACTCTCTATGTAATGAACCACGGACAATGCTGCAATCCCTCCACACTGACACTCTGACAATGCTGCAGTCCCTCCACACTGATCCTCTGACCGTGCAGCTCTCCCTCAGTACTGACCCTCTCACAGTGCAGCATTCCCTCAATATTGAACCTCTGACATTGCTGCACTCCCTCAGTACTGACCCTTTGACAGTGCAGCACTGCCTCAGTACTGATCCTCTGACAGAGCAGCATTCCCGCAGTACTGACCCTCTGACAGTGCTGCACTCCCTCAGTACTGACCCTCTGACAGTGCAGCACTCCCTCATTACTGAACATTTGACAGTACTGCACTCCCTCAGTACTGACCCTCTGACAGTGCAGCATTCCCTCAATATTGAACCTCTGACATTGCTGCACTCCCTCAGTACTGACCCTTTGACAGTGCAGCACTGCCTCAGTACTGACCCTCTGACAGTGCAGCACTCCCTCATTACTGAACATTTGACAGTACTGCACTCCCTCAGTACTGACCCTCTGACAGTGCAGCACTCCCTCAGTACTGACCCTCAAACTGCACGGCACTCCCTCAGTACTGACCCTCTGACAGTGCAAGACTCCATCTGTACTGACCGTCTGACAGTGCGGCCCTCACTCTTAACTGATCCTCTGACAGTACTGCACTTCCTCAGTATTGACCCTCTGACAGTGCAGCACTCCCTCAGGACTGACCGTCCGACAGTGCAGCATTCCCTCAGTACTGACCCTCTGACCATGCTGCACTACCTCAGCAGTGACCCTCTGACAGTGCAGCACTCCCTCAGTACTGACCATCTGACAGCGCTGCACTCCCTCAGTACTGACCCTCTGACAGTGCAGCACTCCCTCAGTACTGACCCTCTGACATCGCAGCACTCCATCAGTACTGACCCTCTGACAATGCTGCACTCCCTCCACACTGATCCTCTGACAGTGCAGCTCTCCCTCAGTACTGACCCTTTGACAGTGCAGCTCTCCCTCAGTACTGACCCTCTGACAGTGCAGCACTCCCTCAGTACTGACCCTCTGACAAAGCTGCACTCCCTCCACACTGATCCTCTGACAGTGCAGCTCTCCCTCAGTACTGACTCTCTGACTGTGCTGCACTCCCTCAATACTGATCCTCTGACAGTGCAGCACTCTCTCAGTACCGACCCTCTGACTGCGTGGCACTCCCTCAGTACTGATCCTCTGACAGAGCAGCACTCCATCTGTACTGACCCTCTGAGAGTGCGGCCCTCCCTCAGAACTGATCCTCTGACAGTGCAGTACTCCCTCAGTACTGAACCCCTGACTGTGCTGCACTCCCTCAGTACTGACCCTCTGACAGTGCAGCACTCCCTCAGGACTGACCATCTGACAGTGCAGCACTCCCTCAATACTGACCCTCTGACAGTGCAGCACTCCCTCAGTACTGACCCTCTGACAATGCTGCACTCCCTCCACACTGATCCTCTGACAGTTCAGCTCTCCCTCAGAACTGATCCTCTGACAGTGCAGTACTCCCTCAGTACTGAACCTCTGACAGTGCAGCTCTCCCTCAGTACTGACCCTCTCACAATTCAGCACTCCCTCAGTACTGACCCTCTCACAGTGCAGCACTCCCTCAGTACTGACTCTCTGACTGTGCAGCACTCCCTCAGTACTGATCCTCTGATAGTGTAGCACTCTCTCTGTAATGAACCTCGGACAATGCTGCACTCCCTCCACACTGACACTCTGACAATGCTGCAGTCCCTCCACACTGATCCTCTGACCGTGCAGCTCTCCCTCAGTACTGACCCTCTGACAGTGCAGCATTCCCTCAATATTGAACCTCTGACATTGCAGCACTCCCTCAGTACTGACCCTTTGACAGTGCAGCACTGCCTCAGTACTGATCCTCTGACAGAGCAGCATTCCCGCAGTACTGACCCTCTGACAGTGCTGCACTCCCTCAGTACTGACCCTCTGACAGTGCAGCACTCCCTCATTACTAAACATTTGACAGTACTGCACTCCCTCAGTACTGACCCTCTGACAGTGCAGCACTCCCTCAGTACTGACCCTCAGACTGCACGGCACTCCCTCAGTACTGACCCTCTGACAGTGCAACTCTCCATCTATACTGACCGTCTGACAGTGCGGCCCTCCCTCTTAACTGATCCTCTGACAGTACTGCACTTCCTCAGTACTGACCCTCTGACAGTGCAGCACTCCCTCAGGACTGACCGTCTGACAGTGCAGCATTGCCTCAGTACTGACCCTCTGACCATGCTGCACTACCTCATTACTGAACATTTGACAGTACTGCACTCCCTCAGTACTGACCCTCTGACAGTGCAGCACTCCCTCAGTACTGACCCTCAGACTGCACGGCACTCCCTCAGTACTGACCCTCTGACAGTGCAACACTCCATCTGTACTGACCGTCTGACAGTGCGGCCCTCCCTCTTAACTGATCCTCTGACAGTGCTGCACTTCCTCAGTACTGACCCTCTGACAGTGCAGCACTCCCTCAGGACTGACCGTCTGACAGTGCAGCATTCCCTCAGTACTGACCCTCTGACCATGCTGCACTACCTCAGCAGTGACCCTCTGACAGTGCAGCACTCCCTCAGTACTGACCATCTGACAGCGCTGCACTCCCTCAGTACTGACCCTCTGACAGTGCAGCACTCCCTCAGTACTGACCCTCTGACAGCGCAGCACTCCCTCAGTACTGACCCTCTGACAATGCTGCACTCCCTCCACACTGATCCTCTGACAGTGCAGCTCTCCCTCAGTACTGACCCTCTGACAATGCAGCTCTACCTCAGTACTGACCCTCTGACAGTGCAGCACTCCCTCAGTACTGACCCTCTGACAAAGCTGCACTCCCTCCACACTGATCCTCTGACAGTGCAGCTCTCCCTCAGTACTGACCCTCTGACAGTGCAGCACTCTCTCAGTACTGACCCTCTGACTGCGCGGCACTCCCTCAGTACTGATCCTCTGACAGTGCAGCACTCCATCTGTACTGACCCTCTGACAGTGCGGCCCTCCCTCAGAACTGATCCTCTGACAGTGCAGTACTCCCTCAGTACTGAACCTCTGACTGTGCTGCACTCCCTCAGTACTGACCCTCTGACAGTACAGCACTCCCTCAGGACTGACCATCTGACAGTGCAGCACTCCCTCAATACTGACCCTCTGACAGTGCAGCACTCCCTCAGTACTGACCCTCTGACAATGCTGCACTCCCTCCACACTGACCCTCTGGCAGTGTAGCTCTCTCTCAGTACTGAACCTCAGACAGTGCAGCACTCCCTCAGAATTGACCGTCTGACAGTGCAGCATTCCCTCAGTACTGAACCTCTGACAGTGCAGCACTCCCTCATTACTGACCCTCAGACAGTGCAGCACTCCCTCAGTACTGAACCTCTGACAGTGCAGCACTCCCTCAGAACTGACCGTCTGACAGTGCAGCATTCCCTCAGTACTGACCCTCTGACAGTGCAACACTCCCTCAGTTCTGAACGTCTTTCAGTGCAGCATTCCCTCAATACAGACCCTCTGACAGTGCAGCACTCCCTCAGTACTGACCATCTGACAGTTCTGCACTCCCTCAGTACTGACCCTCAGACAGTGCAGTACTCCCTCAGTACTGACCGTCTGACAGCGCGGCACTCCCTCAGTATTGACCCTCTGACAATGCTGCACTCCCTCCACACTGATCCTCTGCCAGTTCAGCTCTCCCTCAGTACTGACCCTCTGACACTGCAGCTCTCCCTCAGTACTGACCCTCTGACAGTGCAGCTCTCCCTCAGTACTGACCCTCTCACTGTTCAGCACTCCCTCAGTACTGACCCTCTCACAGTGCAGCACTCCCTCAGTACTGACTCTCTGACTGTGCAGCACTCCCTCAGTACTGATCCTCTGACAGTGTAGCACTCTCTTTGTACTGACCCACTGACAGTGCAACGCTCCCTCAGTACTGATCCTCTGATAGTGTAGCACTCTCTCTGTAATGAACCTCGGACAATGCTGCACTCCCTCCACACTGACACTCTGACAATGCTGCAGTCCCTCCACACTGATCCTCTGACCGTGCAGCTCTCCCTCAGTACTGACCCTCTGACAGTGCAGCATTCCCTCAATATTGAACCTCTGACATTGCTGCACTCCCTCAGTACTGACCCTTTGACAGTGCAGCACTGCCTCAGTACTGACCGTCTGACAGTGCTGCACTCCCTCAGTACTGACCCTCTGACAGTGCTGCACTCCCTCAGTACTGACCCTCTGACAGTGCAGCACTCCCTCATTACTGAACATTTGACAGTACTGCACTCCCTCAGTACTGACCCTCTGACAGTGCAGCATTCCCTCAATATTGAACCTCTGACATTGCTGCACTCCCTCAGTACTGACCCTTTGACAGTGCAGCACTGCCTCAGTGCTGACCGTCTGACAGAGCAGCATTCCCTCAGTACTGACCCTCTAACAGTGCTGCACTCCCTCAGTACTGACCCTCTGACAGTGCAGCACTCCCTCATTACTGAACATTTGACAGTACTGCATTCCCTCAGTACTGACCCTCTGACAGTGCAGCACTCCCTCAGTACTGACGCTCAGACTGCACGGCACTCCCTCAGTACCCTCTGACAGTGCAACACTCCATCTGTACTGACCGTCTGACAGTGCGGCCCGCCCTCTTAACTGATCCTCTGACAGTGCTGCATTTCCTCAGTACTGACCCTCTGACAGTGCAGCACTCCCTCAGGACTAACCGTCTGACAGTGCAGCATTCCCTCAGTACTGACCCTCTGACCATGCTGCACTACCTCAGCAGTGACCCTCTGACAGTGCAGCACTCCCTCAGTACTGACCATCTGACAGCGCTGCACTCCCTCAGTACTGACCCTCTGACAGTGCAGCACTCCCTCAGTACTGACCCTCTGACAGCGCAGCATTCCCTCAATATTGAACCTCTGACATTGCTGCACTCCCTCAGTACTGACCCTTTGACAGTGCAGCACTGCCTCAGTACTGACCGTCTGACAGAGCAGCATTCCCGCAGTACTGACCCTCTGACAGTGCTGCACTCCCTCAGTACTGACCCTCTGACAGTGCAGCATTCCCTCATTACTGAACATTTGACAGTACTGCACTCCCTCAGTACTGACCCTCTGACAGTGCAGCATTCCCTCAATATTGAACCTCTGACATTGCTGCACTCCCTCAGTACTGACCCTTTGACAGTGCAGCACTGCCTCAGTACTGACCGTCTGACAGAGCAGCATTCCCGCAGTACTGACCCTCTGACAGTGCTGCACTCCCTCAGTACTGACCCTCTGACAGTGCAGCACTCCCTCATTACTGAACATTTGACAGTACTGCACTCCCTCAGTACTGACACTCTGACAGTGCAGCATTCCCTCAATATTGAACCTCTGACATTGCTGCACTCCCTCAGTACTGACCCTTTGACAGTGCAGCACTGCCTCAGTACTGACCGTCTGACAGAGCAGCATTCCCGCAGTACTGACCCTCTGACAGTGCTGCGCTCCCTCAGTACTGACCCTCTGACAGTGCAGCACTCCCTCATTACTGAACATTTGACAGTACTGCACTCCCTCAGTACTGACCCTCTGACAGTGCAGCATTCCCTCAATATTGAACCTCTGACATTGCTGCACTCCCTCAGTACTGACCCTTTGACAGTGCAGCACTGCCTCAGTACTGACCGTCTGACAGAGCAGCATTCCCGCAGTACTGACCCTCTGACAGTGCTGCACTCCCTCAGTACTGACCCTCTGTCAGTGCAGCACTCCCTCATTACTGAACATTTGACAGTACTGCACTCCCTGAGTACTGACCCTCTGACAGTGCAGCACTCCCTCAGTACTGACCCTCAGACTGCACGGCACTCCCTCAGTACTGACCCTCTGACAGTGCAACACTCCATCTGTACTGACCCTCTGACAGTGCGGCCCTCCCTCTTAACTGATCCTCTGACAGTACTGCACTTCCTCAGTACTGACCCTCTGACAGTGCAGCACTCCCTCAGGACTGACCGTCTGACAGTGCAGCACTCCCTCAGTACTGACCCTCTGACAATGCTTCACTCCCTCCACACTGACCCTCTGACAGTGCAACACTCCATCTGTACTGACCCTCTGACAGTGCGGCCCTCCCTCTTAACTGATCCTCTGACAGTACTGCACTTCCTCAGTACTGACCCTCTGACAGTGCAGAACTCCCTCAGGACTGACCGTCTGACAGTGCAGCATTCCCTCAGTACTGACCCTCTGACCATGCTGCACTACCTCAGCAGTGACCCTCTGACAGTGCAGCACTCCCTCAGTACTGACCATCTGACAGCGCTGCACTCCCTCAGTACTGACCATCTGACAGTGCAGCACTCCCTCAGTACTGACCCTCTGACAGCGCAGCACTCCCTCAGTACTGACCCTCTGACAATGCTGCACTCCCTCCACACTGATCCTCTGACAGTGCAGCTCTCCCTCAGTACTGACCCTCTGACAGTGCAGCTCTCCCTCAGTACTGACCCTCTGACAGTGCAGCACTCCCCTCAGTACTGACCCTCTGACAAAGCTGCACTCCCTCCACACTGATCCTCTGACAGTGCAGCTCTCCCTCAGTACTGACCCTCAGACAGTGCAGCACTCCCTCAGTACTGACCCTCTGACAGTGCAGCACTCTCTCAGTACTGACCCTCTGACTGCGCGGCAGTCCCTCAGTACTGATCCTCTGACAGTGCAGCACTCCATCTGTACTGACCCTCTGACAGTGCGGCCCTCCCTCAGAACTGATCCTCTGACAGTGCAGTACTCCCTCAGTACTGAACCTCTGACTGTGCTGCACTCCCTCAGTACTGACCCTCTGACAGTGCAGCACTCCCTCAGGACTGACCATCTGACAGTGCAGCACTCCCTCAATACTGACCCTCTGACAGTGCAGCACTCCCTCAGTACTGACCCTCTGACAATGCTGCACTCCCTCCACACTGACCCTCTGGCAGTGCAGCGCTCTCTCAGTACTGACCCTCAGACAGTGCAGCACTCCCTCAGAACTGACCGTCTGACAGTGCAGCATTCCCTCAGTACTGAACCTCTGACAGTGCAGCACTCCCTCAGTACTGACCCTCAGACAGTGCAGCACTCCCTCAGTACTGAACCTCTGACAGTGCAGCACTCCCTCCGAACTGACCGTCTGACAGTGCAGCATTCCCTCAGTACTGACCCACTGACAGTGCTGCACTCCATCAGTACTGACCCTCTGACAGTGCAGCACTCCCTCATTACTGAACATTTGACAGTACTGCACTCCCTGAGTACTGACCCTCTGACAGTGTAGCACTCCCTCAGTACTGACCCTCAGACTGCACGGCACTCCCTCAGTACTGACCCTCTGACAGTGCAACACTCCATCTGTACTGACCCTCTGACAGTGCGGCCCTCCCTCTTAACTGATCCTCTGACAGTGCTGCACTTCCTCAGTACTGACCCTCTGACAGTGCAGCACTCCCTCAGGACTGACCGTCTGACAGTGCAGCATTCCCTCAGTACTGACCCTCTGACCATGCTGCACTACCTCAGCAGTGACCCTCTGACAGTGCAGCACTCCCTCAGTACTGACCATCTGACAGCACTGCACTCCCTCAGTACTGACCATCTGACAGTGCAGCACTCCCTCAGTACTGACCCTCTGACAGCGCAGCACTCCCTCAGTACTGACCCTCTGACAATGCTGCACTCCCTCCACACTGATCCTCTGACAGTGCAGCTCTCCCTCAGTACTGACCCTCTGACAGTGCAGCTCTCCCTCAGTACTGACCCTCTGACAGTGCAGCACTCCCCTCAGTACTGACCCTCTGACAAAGCTGCACTCCCTCCACACTGATCCTCTGACAGTGCAGCTCTCCCTCAGTACTGACCCTCAGACAGTGCAGCACTCCCTCAGTACTGACCCTCTGACAGTGGAGCACTCTCTCAGTACTGACCCTCTGACTGCGCGGCAGTCCCTCAGTACTGATCCTCTGACAGTGCAGCACTCCATCTGTACTGACCCTCTGACAGTGCGGCCCTCCCTCAGAACTGATCCTCTGACAGTGCAGTACTCCCTCAGTACTGAACCTCTGACTGTGCTGCACTCCCTCAGTACTGACCCTCTGACAGTGCAGCACTCCCTCAGGACTGACCATCTGACAGTGCAGCACTCCCTCAATACTGACCCTCTGACAGTGCAGCACTCCCTCAGTACTGACCCTCTGACAATGCTGCACTCCCTCCACACTGACCCTCTGGCAGTGCAGCGCTCTCTCAGTACTGACCCTCAGACAGTGCAGCACTCCCTCAGAACTGACCGTCTGACAGTGCAGCATTCCCTCAGTACTGAACCTCTGACAGTGCAGCACTCCCTCAGTACTGACCCTCAGACAGTGCAGCACTCCCTCAGTACTGAACCTCTGACAGTGCAGCACTCCCTCAGAACTGACCGTCTGACAGTGCAGCATTCCCTCAGTACTGACCCACTGACAGTGCAACACTCCCTCAGTACTGACCATCTGACAGTTCTGCACTCCCTCAGTACTGACCCTCTGACAGTGCAGCACTCCCTCTGTACTGACCGTCTGACAGCGCGGCACTCCCTCAGTACTGACCCTCTGACAATGCTGCACTCCCTCCACACTGATCCTCTGACAGTTCAGCTCTCCCTCAGTACTGATCCTCTGACACTGCAGCTCTCCCTCAGTACTGACCCTCTGTCAGTGCAGCTCTCCCTCAGTACTGACCCTCTGACAGTGCAGCACTCCCTCAGTACTGACCCTCTCACAGTGCAGCACTCCCTCTGTACTGACTCTCTGACAGTGCAGCACTCCCTCAGTACTGACCCTCTCACAGTGCAGCACTCCCTCAGTACTGACTCTCTGACAGTGCAGCACTCCCTCAGTAATGACCCTCTGAAACAACACCCTCAGAACTGACACACTGACCAAGTGGCGCTCCCTAAGTAATGACCCTTTGACAGTCCATCACTCTCTCAGTACTGACCCTCTGGCAATGCAGCAATCACTCAGTACTGGCTGTCCGACACATAGTGTGGCGCTCCATCAGTACTGACCCTCTCACAGCGCGCTGATCCCTCGGTAATAACCCCGTCAGTGTGTGGTGATCCCTCATTTCTAACCCTTTCACAGTGCAGCGCTCCCACAGTAGTAACCCTCTCACAGTGCAACACTGACAGCATGGCCATCCATTAGCAATGACCCGCAGAGAGTGTGCAATTCATCATTGCTGACTCTCTCACTGCATAGCAGTACCCCCGTCCTGACTCTCTGACAATGCTGCGCTCCCTCCACACAGACCCTCTGACAATGCTGCACTCCCTCCACACTGATCCTCTGATAGTGATGCACTCCCTCTGTGCTGACTCTCTGACAGTGTGGAAGTGACCCTGTACTGACCCTCCGACAGTATGGCCCAATCTCTGGACAAAACCTCTGACAGTGCAGCTCTCCATCAGAACTGACACTCTGACAGTACAGCACTCCCTCAGTACTGACACTCTGACAGTGCAGCACTCCCTCACTACTGACCCTCTGACAGTGCTGCAATCCCTCAGTACTGACCCTCTGTCAGTGCAGCACTCCCTCAGTACTGACCCTCTGACAGTGCAGCACTCCCTCAGTGCTCACTCTCTGACAGTGCAGCACTCCCTCAGTCCTGACCCTCTGACTGTGCAGCACTCCCTCAGTCCTGACCCTCTGACTGTGCAGCACACCCTCAGTACTGACCCTCTGACAGTGCAGCACTCCCTCACAACTGACCCTCTGACAGTGCTGCTCTCTCTCTGTACTGACTCTCTGACAGTGCTGCTCTCTCTCTGTACTGACACTCTGAATTATCACTCACTCAGAACTGACACTCTCACTGTCTAGCGCTCCCTCAGTACTGACCTTTTGATAGTGCAACACTTCCTCAGTGCTGACCCTCTGACAGTGCAACACTCCCTCAGTGCTGACCCTCTGACAGGGCAGCACTCCCTCAGTACTGACCCTCTGACAGTGCAGCACTCCCTCAGTACTGACCCTCTGACAGTGCAGCACTCCCTCAGTACTGACCCTCTGACAGTGCAGCACTCCCTCAGTACTGACACTCTGATGGTGCAATGCTCTCAGAGTACAGAGCCTCAGACAGTGCCGCATTCCCTCTGGACTGAACCTCTGACAGTGTGGTGCTCCCTCAGTACTGACCCTTTGACAGTGTAGTACTCTTCAGAAATGGCCTTCTAGTAATGAAGCAGTCCCTAACTACTGACTGTCCGACAGTGCGGTGATCCCTCAGTACTGACCCTCTGGCAATGCAGCACTCCCTCAGTACTGACTCTCTGACAGTGCATCACTCCCTCAGTACTGACTCTCTGACAGTGCAGCACTCCCTCAGTACTGACCCTCAGACTGCGCGGCACTCCCTCAGTACTGACCCTCTGACCGCGCAGCACTCCCTCAGTACTGACCCTCTGACAATTCTGCATTCCCTCCACACTGATCCTCTGATAGTGCAGCTCTCCCTCAGTACTGACCCTCTGACAGTGCAGCACTCCCACAGTACTGACCCTCTGACAATGCTGCACTCCCTCCACACTGATCCTCTGATAGTGCAGCACTCCCTCAGTACTGACCCTCTGACAGTGCAGCACTCCCTCAGTACTGACTTTCTGACAGTGCAGCACTCCCTCAGCACTGACCCTCTTTTTTCTATTTCATGGAGTCTTGTGGAAATGTGGAGACATAGGGCTTGCAGATTCTGAGGAAGTATGAGAGAGACACAGAAACCAAGCCCTGTCTGAAACTCTCTGTAATAGACTATTCAGAGGCACAGAGCCACAGAGATACACAGCTTGGAAACAGACCCTCCTATACAACGCGACCATACCAACCAGATATTCTCAACTCATTTCATTCCATTAGCTAGCGCTTGGCTGATATCCCTCTAAACCCTTCCTATTCACATACTCATCCTGATGGCTTTCAAATGTCACAATTGTACCAGCCCCCATCATTTCCTCTGGCAGCTACCTGCATGCCCTTGAATAAGTGCTCAAACATTCATACTGTCGATACAAACTCCAATAAACACCAACCTACGAAAGGCTATCATTGTCATCTTCAACCCACCCTTTGCTTCATCGTTGTGCTGATTTCAGCACAGGTACAGAAACAGTCTTAGTGACCATCCACCGTCACCCGGTAATAAACTTATTTTCAAATGGGGCTTGTATGTGATTCCCACCCCCTCTAATAGTTACCTGGAAGGTGGGGGTGAGCTGTACTCTCCTTACTGCAGTCCTTGGGTGTCCCACAGTGATGTCAGGGAGGGAGCTCCAGGATTTTGACCTGAACCATGTAAAGAGCTCTCTTACTGGAGTACCTTTTTAAAGTTGGGAAGTTAGTATAGACCAGGAGGACCCGAGAGCTGCTGTCCTGTCAGAGAGAGAGGCCTGGTGGGTGACACACCTCAGGTGAGGGGCGAGGTTGAGAATCAGGGGCCTTCATGGTAATTTCAGACATGATAGAGATTGAGCCAACAGTGTTGGCATCACGAACCTGTCAGCTGAGGTAAATGGCTCCCCTTTGTAGCAGGGGGGATTCAATCCCTTGAACAGAGCAAGCTTGAGAATTCAACACTAAAACCAATCTGTACGGACCCGCTGGAGACCTGAAACATCAATACAGAGATTGCTGAAGAAGCTAAGCATGTCCGGCAGCATCTCTGATGGGAGAGGGAGAAAGAGACAGAGACAGAGTTCACCTTTCAATCCAGTGATTTCTGCGGGAAAGTTCCTTCAGAACAGACCGTTTTGAGGAAGGGTCACTTGAAATGTGAATTGTTCCTCTCTCCCCTCACCGTTGTTACTGAATATCCCCAGCCATCTGTTTGCTTGAGAATTTGATCTGACCTGATCCAAGCCTCATTGAGTCATTCAGTCTGTGCTCAATGCCCTGAGGCTGCTTCTGCTGAAAGTTGACAAACAGGTTTACGAGTAAAAAATGAGGTCTGCAGATGCTGGAGATCACAGCTGCAAATGTGTTGCTGGTCAAAGCACAGCAGGCCAGGCAGCATCTCAGGAATAGAGAATTCGACGTTTCGAGCATAAGCCCTTCATCAGGAATAAGGGTGTTTTGGGGATAAACATATTGGGGGATGGTTTCTAAGGTATTGAGGGAGCCCTACCTGTCAGTACAGGGTGCAGATGGTTGAAAGGTACAGATACACTTCATGGAACACAGAACAGTACAGCACAGAACAGGCCCTTCAGCCCACGATGTTGTGCCGACCATTGATCCTCATGGAACGTAAACTTAATGTACAAACCCTCAAATTCTGTGACCATATGCATGTCCTGCAGTCTCTTAAATGTCCCAATGGCCTTGCTTCCACAACTGCTGCTAGCAACGCATTCCATGCTCTCACAACTCTCTGTGTAAAGAACCCGCCTCTGACATCCCCTCTATACTTTCCTCCAACCAGCTTAAAACTATGACCCCTCGTGTTAACAATTTCTGTCCTGGGAAATAGTCTCTGGCTATCAACTCTATCTATGCCTCTCATTATCTTGTATACCTCAATTAGGTCCCCTCTCCTCCTCTTTTTCTCCACTGAAAAAAACTCCGAGCTCAGTCAACCTCTCTTCGTAAGATAAGCCCTCCAGTCCAGGCAGCATTCTGGTAAACCTCCTCTGAACCCTCTCCAAAGCATCCACATCTTTCCTATAATAGGGTGACCAGAACTGAACCCAGTATTCCAAGTGCGGTGTAACCAAAGTTTTATAGAGCTGCAACAAGATCTCACGGCTCTTAAACTCAATCCCCCTGTTAATGAAAGCCAAAACCCCATATGCTTTCTTAACAACCCTGTCCACTTGGGTAGCCATTTTAAGGGATCTATGTACCTGCACACCAACATCCTTCTGTTCCTCCACCCTGCCAAGAACCCTATCCTTAATCCTGTACTCAGCTTTCAAGTTCGACCTTCCAACATGCATCACCTCACATTTATCCAGGTTGAACTCCATCTGCCACCTCTCAGCCCATCTCTGCATCCTGTCAATGTCCCGCTGCAGCCTACAACATCCCTCTCTACACTGTCAACGATACCTCCAACCTCTAGGTCATCTGCAAACTTGCTGACCCATCCTTCAATCCCCTCATCCAAGTCATTAACAAAAATTACAAACAGTAGAGGCCCAAGGACAGACGCCTGTGGAACACCTCTCACCACAGACTTCCAGGCAGAATATTTTCCTTCCACTACCACTCGCTGTCTTCTGTTGGCCAGCCAATTCTGTATCCAGACAGAATTTCCCTGTATCCCATTCCTCCCGACTTTCTGAATGAGCCTACCATGGGGAACCTTATCAAATGCCTTATTGAAGTCAAGATACACAGCATCCACCGCTCGAGCCTCATCAACCTGTCTAGTAACATCCTCAAAAGACACAATAAGGTTTGTGAGGCATGACCTGTCCCTCACAAAGCCGTGCTGACTGCCTTTAATCAAACCATGCTCTTCCAGATGGTCATACATCCGATCCCTCAGAATCCTTTCTAACACCTTGCAGACGATAGACGTGAGACTGACTGGTCTGTAATTGCCCAGAATTTCCCTAACTCCTTTCTTGAAGAGAGGAACTACATTTGTCTCCCTCCAGTCCTCTGGTGAGGGTTGGGCTGGGGGCGGTGTGTAGACGGCGGTGAAAATCAGGTTTGGGGTGGTATGTGGACGACGGTGAGGGATATGCTTGGGGCGGCGTGTGTACGTTGGTGAGGGTCTGGCTGGGGGCAGTCTTAGCAGGAGGTGAGGGTCAGGCTGGGGGCAGTGGGTGGATGGTGGTGAGGATCAGGCTGGTGCCGGGATGTGGGCAGTGGTGAGGGTCAGGCTGAAGTCAGCGTGTGGGTGTCGTTGTGGGTCAGGCTGGGGGCAGTGGGTGGATGGTGGTGTGAGTCAGGCTGGGGGCGGTGTGTGGGTGGTGGTGTGAGTCAGGCTGGGGGCGGTGTGTGGACGGCAGTGAGGGTCAGGCTGGGGGCGGTGTGTGGGTGGTAGTGAGGGTCAGGCTGGTGCGGTGTGTGGGTGGTAGTGAGGGTCAGGCTGGGGGCGGTGTGTGGCAGGCAGTGAGGGTCAGGCTGGGGGCGGTGTGTGGGTGGTAGAGAGGGTCAGGCTGGGTGCGATGTGTGGGTGGTAGTGAGGGGCAGGCTGGGGGTGGTCTGTGTTGGTGGCAGTGAGGGTCAGGATGGGGGCGTTGTGCGGGTGGTAGTGAGGGTCAGGCTGGGGGCGGTGAGTGGACGGCAGTGAGGGTCAGGCTGGGGGCGTTGTGTGGGTGGTAGTGAGGGTCAGGCTGGGGGCAGTGTGTGGGTGGTAGTGAGGGTCAGGCTGGGTGCGGTGCGTGGGTGGCAGTGAGGGTCAGGCTGGGTGCGGTGTGTGGGTGGCAGTGAGGGTCAGGGTGGGGGTGGTGAGTGGGTGGTAGTGAGGGTCAGGCTGGGTGCGGTGAGTGTACGGCAGTGAGGGTCAGGCTGGGTGTGGTGTATGGACGGCAGTGAGGGTCAGGCTGGGGGCGGTGTGTGGGTGGTAGTGGGGGTCAGGCTGGGTGCGGTGTGCGGATGGCAGTGAGGGTCAGGCTGGGGGCGGTGTGTGGGTGGTAGAGAGGGTCAGGCTGGGTGCGGTGTGTGGCTGGTAGTGAGGGTCAGGCTGGGGACGATGTGAGGGTTGTAGTGAGGGTCAGGCTGTGTGCGGTGTGTGGACGTCAGTGAGGGTCAGGCTGGGTGCGGTGTGTGGCTGGTAGTGAGTGTCAGGCTGGGTGCGGTGTGTGGCTGGTAGTGAGGGTCAGGCTGGGTGCGGTGTGTGGGTCGTAGTGAGGGTCAGGCTGGGTGCGGTGTGTGGGTGGTAGTGAGGGTCAGGCTGGGGACGGTGTGAGGGCTGTAGTGAGGGTCAGGCTGGGGGTGGTGAGTGGGCTGTAGTGAAGGTCAGGCTGGGAGCGGTGTGTGGGTGGTAGTGAGGGTCAGGCTGGGGGCAGTGTGTGGGCGGTTGTGAGGGTCAGGCTGGGGGCGGTTTGTGGGTGGCAGTGAGGGTCAGGTTGGGGACGGTGTGAGGGTTGTAGTGAGGGTCAGGCTGGGGGTGGTGAGTGGGTTGTAGTGAGGGTCAGGCTGGGAGCGGTGTGTGGCTGGTAGTGAGGGTCAGGCTGGGAGCGGTGTGTGGGTGGTAGTGAGGGTCAGGCTGGGGGCGGTGTGTGGGTGGTAGTGAGGGTCAGGCTGGGGGCGGTGTGTAGGTGGCAGTGAGTGTCAGGCTGGGTGCGGTGTGTGGGTGGTAGTGAGGGTCAGGCTGGGGACGGTGTGTCGATGGCAGTGAGGGTCAGGCTGGGGGCGGTGTGTGGGTGGTAGTGAGGGTCAGGCTGGGTGCGGTGTGTGGGTGGTAGTGAGGCTCAGGCTTGTGCGGTGTGTGGGTGGGAGTGAGGATCAGGCTGGGAGCGGTGTGTTGGTGGTAGAGAGGGTCAGATTGGGGGCGATGTGTGGGTGGTAGCGAGGGTCTGGCTGGGTGCGGTTTGTGGGTGGTAGTGAGGGTCTGGCTGGGTGCGGTTTGTGGGTGGTAGTGAGGGTCGGGCTGGGTGCGTTGTGTGGGTGGTAGTGAGGGTCAGGCTGGGGGCGGTGTGTGGACGGTAGTGAGGGTCAGGCTGGGTGCAGTGTGTGGGTGGTAGTGAGGGTCAGGCTGGGGGCGGTGAGTGGACGACAGTGAGAGTTAGGCTGCGGGCGTTGTGTGGGTGGTAGTGAGGGTCAGGCTGAGTGCGGTGTGTGGGTGGTAGTGAGGCTCAGGCTTGTGCGGTGTGTGGGTGGGAGTGAGGATCAGGCTGGGTGCGGTGTGTTGGTGGTAGTGAGGGTCAGATTGGGGGCGATGTGTGGGTGGTAGCGAGGGTCTGGCTGGGTGCGGTTTGTGGGTGGTAGTGAGGGTCGGGCTGGGTGCGGTGTGTGGGTGGTAGTGAGGGTCAGGCTGGGGGCGGTGTGTGGACGGTAGTGAGGGTCAGGCTGGGTGCAGTGTGTGGGTGGTAGTGAGGGTCAGGCTGGGTGCGGTGAGTGTACGGCAGTGAGGGTCAGGCTGGGTGCGGTGTGTGGGTCGTAGTGAGGGTCAGGATGGGTGCGGTGTGTGGACGGCAGTGACGGTCAGGCTGGGGCGTTGTGTGGGTGGTAGTGAGGGTCAGGCTGGGGGCGGTGAGTGGACGGCAGTGAGGGTCAGGCTGGGGGCGTTGTGTGGGTGGTCGTGAGGGTCAGGCTGGGGGCAGTGTGTGGGTGGTAGTGAGGGTCAGGCTGGGTGCGGTGAGTTGGTGTTAGTGAAGGTCAGGCTGGGTGCGGTGAGTGTACGGCAGTGAGGGTCAGGCTGGGTGCGGTGTGTGGGTGGTAGTGAGGGTCAGGCTGGGTGCGGTGTGTGGGTGGTAGTGAGGGTCAGGCTTGGGGCGGTGTGTGGGTGGTAGTGAGGGTCAGGCTGGGTGAGGTGTGTTGTTGGTAGTGAGGGTCAGGCTGGGGACGGTGTGTGGATGGCAGTGAGGGTCAGGCTGGGGACGGTGTGCGGATGGTAGAGAGGGTCAGGCTGGGGACGGTGTGCGGGTGGTAGAGAGGGTCAGACTGGGGGTGGTGAGTGGACGGCAGTGAGGGTTAGGCTGGGGGCGGTGTGTGGGCGGCAGTGAGGGTCAGGCTGGGGGCGGTGTGTGGGCGGCAGTGAGGGTCAGGCTGGGTGCGGTGAGTTGGTGTTAGTGAAGGTCAGGCTGGGTGCGGTGAGTGTACGGCAGTGAGGGTCAGGCTGGGTGCGGTGTGTGGGTGGTAGTGAGGGTCAGGCTGGGTGCGGTGTGTGGGTTGTAGTGTGGGTCAGGCTGGGGGCGGTGTGTGGGTGGTAGTGAGGGTCAGGCTGGGTGAGGTGTGTTGTTGGTAGTGAGGGTCAGGCTGGGGACGGTGTGTGGATGGCAGTGAGGGTCAGGCTGGGGACGGTGTGTGGATGGTAGAGAGGGTCAGGCTGGGGACGGTGTGTGGATGGCAGTGAGGGTCAGGCTGGGGACGGTGTGTGGGTGGTTGTGAGGGTCAGTCTGATGGTGTTGTGTGTGTGGTAGTGTGGGTCAGGCTGGGTGCAGTGTGTGGGTGGCAGTGAGGGTCAGGCTGGGTGCGGTGTGTGGGTGGTAGTTAGGGTCAGGCTGGGTGTGGTGTGTGGGTGGCAGTGAGGGTCAGGCTGGGTGCGGTGTGTGGGTGGTAGTGAGGGTCAGGCTGGGTGTGGTGTGTGGGTGGCAGTGAGGGTCAGGCTGGGGGCGGTGTGTGGGTGGTAGTGAGGGTCAGCCTGGGGGCGGTGTGTGGGTGGCAGTGAGGGTCAAGCTGGGGGCGGTGTGTGGGTGATAGTGAAGGGCAGGCTGGGAGCGGTGTGTGGGTGGGAGTGAGGGTCAGGCTGGGTGCGGTGTGTGGGTGGTAGTGAGGGTTAGGCTGGGTGCGGTGTGTGGGTGGTAGTGAGGGTCAGGCTGGGTGTGGTCCGTGAACGGAAGTGAGGGTCAGGCTGGGGGCGGTGAGTGGACGACAGTGAGAGTTAGGCTGCGGGCGTTGTGTGGGTGGTAGTGAGGGTCAGGCTGAGTGCGGTGTGTGGGTGGTAGTGAGGGTCAGGCTGGGGGCGGTGTGTGGACGGTAGTGAGGGTCAGGCTGGGTGCAGTGTGTGGGTGGTAGTGAGGGTCAGGCTGGGCGCGTTGAGTGGACGGCAGTGAGGGTCAGGCTGGGTGCGGTGAGTGTACGGCAGTGAGGGTCAGGCTGGGTGCGGTGTGTGGGTCGTAGTGAGGGTCAGGATGGGTGCGGTGTGTGGACGGCAGTGACGGTCAGGCTGGGGCGTTGTGTGGGTGGTAGTGAGGGTCAGGCTGGGGGCGGTGAGTGGACGGCAGTGAGGGTCAGGCTGGGGGCGGTGCGTGGGTGGTCGTGAGGGTCAGGCTGGGGGCAGTGTGTGGGTGGTAGTGAGGGTCAGGCTGGGTGCGGTGAGTTGGTGTTAGTGAAGGTCAGGCTGGGTGCGGTGTGTGGGTGGTAGTGAGGGTCAGGCTGGGTGCGGTGTGTGGGTGGTAGTGAGGGTCAGGCTTGGGGCGGTGTGTGGGTGGTAGTGAGGGTCAGGCTGGGTGAGGTGTGTTGTTGGTAGTGAGGGTCAGGCTGGGGACGGTGTGTGGATGGCAGTGAGGGTCAGGCTGGGGACGGTGTGCGGATGGTAGAGAGGGTCAGGCTGGGGACGGTGTGTGAATGGCAGTGAGGGTCAGGCTGGGGACGGTGTGCGGGTGGTAGAGAGGGTCAGGCTGGGGGTGGTGAGTGGACGGCAGTGAGGGTTAGGCTGGGGGCGGTGTGTGGGCGGCAGTGAGGGTCAGGCTGGGGGCTGTGTGTGGGCGGCAGTGAGAGTCAGGCTGGGTGCAGTGAGTTGGTGTTAGTGAAGGTCAGGCTGGGTGCGGTGAGTGTACGGCAGTGAGGGTCAGGCTGGGTGCGGTGTGTGTGTGGTAGTGAGGGTCAGGCTCGGTGCGGTGTGTGGGTGGTAGTGAGGGTCAGGCTGGGGGCGGTGTGTGGGTGGTAGTGAGGGTCAGGCTGGGTGAGGTGTGTTGTTGGTAGTGAGGGTCAGGCTGGGGACGGTGTGTGGATGGCAGTGAGGGTCAGGCTGGGGACGGTGTGTGGATGGTAGAGAGGGTCAGGCTGGGGACGGTGTGTGGATGGCAGTGAGGGTCAGGCTGGGGACGGTGTGTGGGTGGTTGTGAGGGTCAGTCTGATGGCGTTGTGTGTGTGGTAGTGAGGGTCAGGCTGGGTGCAGTGTGTGGGTGGCAGTGAGGGTCAGGCTGGGTGCGGTGTGTGGGTGGTAGTGAGGGTCAGGCTGGGTGCAGTGTGTGGGTGGCAGTGAGGGTCAGGCTGGGTGCGGTGTGTGGGTGGTAGTGAGGGTCAGGCTGGGTGTGGTGTGTGGGTGGCAGTGAGGGTCAGGCTGGGGGCGGTGTGTGGGTGGCAGTGAGTGTCAGGCTGGGGGCGGTGTGTGGGTGGTAGTGAGGGTCAGGCTGGGGTTGGTGAGTGGACGGCAGTGAGGGTCAGGCTGGGGGCGGTTTGTGGGCGGCAGTGAGGGTCAGGCTGGGGGCGGTGTGTGGGCGGCAGTGAGGGTCAGTCTGGGTGCGGTGAGTGGACGGCAGTGAGGGTCAGGCTGGGTGCGGTGTGTGGGTGGGAGTGAGGGTCAGGCTGGGCGCGGTGTGTGGGTGGTAGTGAGGGTCAGGCTGGGGGCGGTGTGTGTGTGGTAGTGAGGGTCAGGATGATGGCGTTGTGTGTGTGGTTGTGAGGGTCAGGCTGGGTGCGGTGTATGGACGGCAGTGAGGGTCAGGCTGGGGGCGGTGAGTGGACGGCAGTGAGGGTCAGGCTGGGTGCGGTGAGTGTACGGCAGTGAGGGTCAGGCTGGGTGCGGTGTGTGGGTGGTAGTGAGTGTCAGGATGGGTGCGGTGTGTGGACGGCAGAGAGGGTCAGGCTGGGGGCGTTGTGTGGGCGGCAGTGAGGGTCAGTCTGGGTGCGGTGAGTGGACGGCAGTGAGGGTCAGGCTGGGGGGG
>NW_026869169.1:165106-210184 GCF_020745735.1 Hemiscyllium ocellatum | reverse complement strand
AATGGGGGTGGAGAGAGGAGAGTGGAGAGAGGAGAGTGAAGAGAGGAGATGGAGAGAGAGGATGGAGAGAGGAGGGTGGAGAGAAGAGGGTGGAGAGAGGAAATGGAGAAAGGAGAGTGAAGACAGGAGGGTGGAGAGATGAGGGAGGAGAGAGGAGATGGAGAGAGGAGAGTGAAGAGAGAGGGTGGAGAGAGGGGGTGGAGAGAGAGGGTGGAGAGACGCGGTTGGAGAGAGGAGAGTGGAGAGAGGGGGTGGAGAGAGGAGAGTGGAGAGCCAGGGTGGAGAGCTGAGATGGAGAGAAGGGGGAGAGAGTGGGTGGAGAGAGGATGGTGGAAAGAGTGCGTGGGGAAAGGGGTTGGAGGGAGGGGATGGAGAGAGAGGGGTGGAGAGAGGAGAGTGGAGAGAGGGGGTGGAGAGTGGGGGTGGAGAGAAAGGTGTCAGCAGAAGGGCGTCGGGAGAGAGCGCAGAGAGAGAGGGCAGAGAGAGAGGGCAGAGAGAGAGGGCAGAGAGAGAGGGCAGAGAGAGGTGGCAGAGAGAGGGGGCAGCAGAGAGGGGGGCAGAGAGAGGGGGCAGAGAGAGGAGGCAGAGAGAGGGGGCAGAGAGAGAGGGTAGAGAGAGGGGTTAGAGAGAGGGGGTAGAGAGAGGGGGTAGAGAGAGGGGGTAGAGAGATGAGGGAGAAGATGAGAGAGAGGAGAGAGAGAATAAGGGGTGAAAGAGGGGGAGAGCGAGGTGCGAGCAAGAGAGACAGGCGAGAGGGGGGCAAGCGAGAGGGAGAGACGTGCACGTGTTAGTGAGAGAGGGGACAGAAATGAGAGAGAGGGTCTGAGAGCGTGAGAGAGAGAGTGTAAGAAGGGGACGAGGGAGAGAGAGAGAAATATAGATAGAGAGGGGGGAGAGCGAGATAGGGAGAGATAGATGGCGAGCTGAAAATGTGTTGTTGGAAAAGCGCAGCAGGTCCTGCCCGAAATATCGAATTTCCTGTTCCTTTGATGCTGCCTGACCTGCTGCGCTTTTCCAGCAACACATTTTCAGCTCTGATCTCCAGCATCTGCAGACTTCACTTTCTCCTCAGAGATAGATGGCGATGCACAGAAACAGGGACACGAGGGTGAGGCACACGAGAGAGAGAGAGAGTCAAGTGAAAGAGAGGGTGAGGTGGAGAGTGTGTGAGGGGGGGAGCGAGAGTGAATGAGGGGAAGAGAGATAGAGAAAGAGGGTGGGGGGAGAGAGAGAGAGAATGGTTGAAAGAGGGGATAGAGAAAAAGAGACAGAGTCTCAGAGAGAGAGAGAGACAGAGAGAGAGAGAGAGAGACAGAGAAAGAGAGAGAGAGAGATGTCTCAGTGAGGACCAGTACAGCGGAGATGAGAGCACAAGATGGTGGGAATGAAGCCTAGAATGTTGCTGTTCCTTGCCCAGCTCTGTGTCTATGTCCTGTCTTCTGGGTCTGAATACAGAAGGCCACTAACTCCTCCCTGTGCTGTTTACTGTGAGTGATCTTACCGGCTGCAGGATTTACTGAAGGCTCCAGATCTCCCTCTCCTTCTCCATCTGGCTGACCAACTGGCTTTGATGCAGTTATGGACGAGACAGGAGTTATGAATTCGGCTGAGACAGGAACTTCCTGAATACCTACAGGAGACAGAGAAATAGACAGAATGGGAAAATAGACTGATGTAGTGAGGGTTACACATGGAGGATGGCACTGAGTCTCACAGAGACCTGGAAAATCCCAGTCTCCATCCATGGCCTGTGCTGCTGCGTCTCTCTGGAGTAGAGAATTCTGTTAGCTCAGGATCTGGAGTAGCTGCAAGAGTGAGAGACACTGACAGAGGCAGCAATTAAACCCTCACAGTGAGGGATATCACAGGGAGAGAGACTGAGTGATATCACCAGAGTGCAGAAAGGTATCAGGATCACACAATGGTCATGGTGAAAGGGGTTTGATTGATGCTACACTGGGATCAGTACTCACTGACGGGTGAGCTATGAGTGGGACAGCTGATGGCCTCGTGCTATTCTCTCCCGACTGTTCATCCAGAAGTTATTGCCGGTGTCCAGTATACCCATCTAACTGCCTCATATCCTTTCAGGAAGGAAATCTGTAATAGGCAGCGGGTCTGGCCTACACACGATCCAGACCCAGAGCAATGGGATTGACTCTCAATTCCTGCCGAAATGATCCAGGAAGCCACTCAGCTCAAGGGCAGCTCGGGGTGGGGAATACACACTGGCCAGAAGGAGACAGCAATATCTCACAAGAGAATTAGAAACAACCCTGCTGGGAGCAGTGTCCTGGCCAGTCACGGTTTACGTACAGGGCTGTATACTGACAGAGAGGATGCAGAGAGTTCAGGTGAAAGGAGCTTTCCAAATCCAAACAGAAAATGGCGATGTAGCTGAAGACAGGCAGAAAGGAACAGGAAGACGCAGAGTTTAACTGAAACTGTACATCAGTGAATTGGACTGTGACAAGAAATTGTGGAAAGAATCAATCGTAATGTTCTTTTATTGGAATGGACAAAGTCTCTGCAATAAGGTGGCTGGACTGTGGCACAGAGATAAATGAGATTTAGTGGTGACAGGGGGAACAAAAGGTGGAACATGAATATTCTACTGTACACCTCCTTGAGGAGTCTCAGGGAGTGCAGGATGGGTAACCCTGACAGTACTGGGTAATAAAGGCATCACAGAGAAAGTATTTGGCCTCAGATGATGAAGCTGTATCAGCCTGAATACAGATTCTGGGTAACATGTCACAAAACCACAACCAGGAGAATAGTTTTGATGCTGCCGAACAGCATTTCATTGCTCAACACTGTTACACATTCCAATGAATTCCTGTGTAATGCAAAGGCACTGCGATAATTTTGGGAGAGTTCAGTCTTTGTATAATCTGGGACAGTCACATCGGCAAAAGTGATGTTCTCCGAACTCATCTTTGTTTGTGTCAGTGTTTTTTTAAATAACACATTGTGTAAATGGCCAGGGACGTGACTGTCTCAGATCGACTGTTGGGTGATGACGCTGAGTGAAGGAGGAATGTCACACTGAGCTATCCTCTGGGAAATTGTAGTGTAGTGGAATTCTGTGAGATGATGGATTTTTAAAGTGACCCTAAAGCACACCCTACAATCACAACCAAAGCCATTGACATGTGCTGAGGGGAGAACTGACCAAGGTAAAGAGGGGAAACAGTGAAGTGTATGGCTGGTAATGGATAGTGGTAAACATTTACAGTCATAGAGATGTACAGCACAGAAACAGAGACTTACCTTCCAACTCATCCACACCACCCACATATCCTAACATAATCTCGTCATATCTGCCAGTACTTGGCTCAAATTCCCCTCAACCCTTCCTGTTCGTATACCCATCCAGATGCCTTTTAAATGCAGTAGT
This sequence comes from Hemiscyllium ocellatum, assembly GCF_020745735.1. Taxonomy (NCBI): domain Eukaryota; kingdom Metazoa; phylum Chordata; class Chondrichthyes; order Orectolobiformes; family Hemiscylliidae; genus Hemiscyllium; species Hemiscyllium ocellatum. The sequence goes on along the minus strand of NW_026869169.1, from coordinate 206,784 downwards.
TGTACCAGACTCCCATTCAGCACATCCCATTTGTCTAAATTAAACTCCATCTGCCACTCTTCAGCCCATTGGCCCAACTGATCTAGTTCCCGTTGTAATGTGAAGTAACATAATTTACTGTCCACGATACCTCCAATTTTGGTGTCATCTGCAAACGTACTAACTATACCTGCTATGTTCACTTCCAAATCATTTATATCATTAATGGAAAGTAGTGGACGCCGCACAGATCCTTACGGCACACCACTGCTCACAAGCCTCCAGTCTGAAATGCAACCCTCCACCACCACCCTCTGTCTTCTCCCTTAAAGCCAGTTTTGTATCCAAATGGCTGGTTTTCCCTGTATTCCATGAGATCTATCCTTGCTAACTAAGCTCCCGTGTGCAAACATTTCGTCTACCTTACTGAAGTCCATATCACTCACATCCACCGCTCTGCCCTCATCAATCTTTTTGTTCCTTCTTCAAAAAAACTCAATATCTTGAGACATGATTTCCCACACACAAAGAAATGCTGATTATCCCCAATTAGACAGTGCATTTCTAAACACATGTAACTCCTGTCCCTCATGTATCCGACCTTCAACGTGTCCACGACTGACGTCAGGTGAACCAGTCTGTAGTTCCCTGGCTTTTCCGTACCCCCCTTCTTAAATAGTGGCACCACGTTTGCCAACCTCCTGTCTTCAGCCACCTCACCCGTGACTATCGATGATCCAAATATCTCAGCAAGAGGCCCAGCAATCACTTCTCTCGCTTCCCACAGAGTTCTCAGGTACACCTGATCAGGTCCTGGGGGTTTATCCACCTTTAACCTTTTCAAGACATCCAGCACCTCCTTCTCTGTAATATCGACATTTTGCAAGTAGATATCATCTATTTCCCAATGCAGTTTCCCAAACCATCATCCTGTTCTATATCTTCCATGTCCTTCTCTACAGGAACTACGTGTTCAGTATCTCCCCCATCACCTGCAGCTCCACGTGCAGACTGTCTTGGTCTTTGAGGGGCCCTATTCACTCCCCAGTGAACCTTTTGTCCTTTTTGCATTTGTAAAAACACTCTGGATTCTCCCTAAACCTATTTGCCAAATCAATCTCGTGTCCACTTTTTGCCCTCAGCATTTCCCTCCATCCCTGCACAACAAAAAAATCTCCCCCTCCCTGACTGATATCTACCCAACACTAAAATCTCCCCCTCCCTGACTGATCCCTACCTAACACTGTAATCTCCCCGTCCCTGACTGATCCCTACCCAACACTGCAATCTCCACCTCCCTGACTGATCCCTACCCAACACTGCAATCTCCCCCTCCCTGACTGATCCCTACCCAACACTGCAATCTCCACCTCCCTGACTGATCCCTACCCAACACTGTAATGTCCCCGTCCCTGACTGATCCCTACACAACACTGCAATCTCCCCCTCCCTGACTGATACCTACCCAACACTGTAATCTCCCCGTCCCTGACTGATCCCTACCCAACACTGTAATCTCCCCGTCCCTGACTGATCCCTACCCAACACTGTAATCACACCCTCCCTGACTGATCCCTATCCAACACTGTAATCACCCTCTCCCTGACTGATCCCTACCCAACACTGCAATCTCCCCCTCCCTGACTGATATCTACCCAACACTGTAATCTCCCCCTCCCTGACTGATCCCTACCTAACACTGTAATCTCCCCGTCCCTGACTGATCCCTACCCAACACTGTAATCTCCCCCTCCCTGACTGATCCCTACCTAACACTGTAATCTCCCCGTCCCTGACTGATCCCTACCCAACACTGCAATCTCCCCCTCCCTGACTGATCCCTACCTAACACTGTAATCTCCCCGTCCCTGACTGATCCCTACCCAACACTGCAATCTCCCCCTCCCTGACTGATATCTACCCAACACTGTAATCTCCCCCTCCCTGACTGATCCCTACCTAACACTGTAATCTCCCCGTCCCTGACTGATCCCTACCCAACACTGCAATCTCCCCCTCCCTGACTGATCCCTACCTAACACTGTAATCTCCCCGTCCCTGACTGATCCCTACCCAACACTGCAATCTCCACCTCCCTGACTGATCCCTACCCAACACTGCAATCTCCCCCTCCCTGACTGATCCCTACCCAACACTGCAATCTCCACCTCCCTGACTGATCCCTACCCAACACTGCAATCTCCCCCTCCCTGACTGATATCTACCCAACACTGTAATCTCCCCCTCCCTGACTGATCCCTACCTAACACTGTAATCTCCCCGTCCCTGACTGATCCCTACCCAACACTGCAATCTCCCCCTCCCTGACTGATACCTACCCAACACTGTAATGTCCCCGTCCCTGACTGATCCCTACCCAACACTGCAATCTCCCCCTCCCTGACTGATACCTACCCAACACTGTAATCTCCCCGTCCCTGACTGATCCCTACCCAACACTGTAATCTCCCCGTCCCTGACTGATCCCTACCCAACACTGTAATCACACCCTCCCTGACTGATCCCTATCCAACACTGTAATCACCCTCTCCCTGACTGATCCCTACCCAACACTGCAATCTCCCCCTCCCTGACTGATATCTACCCAACACTGTAATCTCCCCCTCCCTGACTGATCCCTACCTAACACTGTAATCTCCCCGTCCCTGACTGATCCCTACCCAACACTGCAATCTCCCCCTCCCTGACTGATACCTACCCAACACTGTAATCTCCCCGTCCCTGACTGATCCCTACCCAACACTGCCATCTCCCCCTCCCTGACTGATACCTACCCAACACTGTAATCTCCCCGTCCCTGACTGATCCCTACCCAACACTGTAATCTCCCCCTCCCTGACTGATCCCTACCCAACACTGTAATCACACCCTCCCTGACTGATCCCTATCCAACACAGCAATCACCCCCTCCCTGACTGATCCTCCCCAACACTGTAATCTCCCCCTCCCTGACTGATCCCTACCCAACACTGCAATCTCCCCCTCCTTGACTGATCCCTCCCCAACACTACAATCTCCCCCTCCTTGACTGACCCCTACCCAACACTACAATCTCCCCCTCCCTGATTGATCCCTACCCAACACTAAAATCTCCCCCTCCCTGACTGACCCCTACCCAACACTGCACTCAGCCCCTCTCAGGCTGATCTCTACACGACACTGCAATCTCCCCCTCCCTGACTGATCCCTACTCAACACTGTAATCACCCCCTCCCTGACTGATCCCTACCCAACACTACAATCTCCCCCTCCCTGATTGATCCCTACCCAACACTGTAATCACCCCCTCCCTGACTGATCCCTAACTAACACTGCAGTCTCCCCCTCCCTGACTGATCCCTAACTAACACTGCAATCTCACCCTCCCTGACTGATACCTACCCAAAACTGCAAACTCCCCTCTGACTGATCACTACCCAACACTGTAATCTCCTCCTCCCTGACTGATCCCTACCCAACACTGTAATCTCCTCCTCCCTGACTGAACCTCCCCAACACTGCGCTCACCCCCCGTCCTGACTGATCCCGACCCAACAATACACCCCTCCCTGACTGATCCCTACCCAACACTGCAATCTCCCCCTCCCTGACTGATCCCTCCCCAACACCGCACTCACCCCGTCCCTGACTGATCCCTACCCAACACTGTAACCTCCCCCTCCATGACTGATCCTCCCAACATTGCACTCACCCCCTCCCTGACTGATCCTAACCCAACACTGTAATCCAACTCTCCCTGAATGATCCCTGCACAACAGTAAATCACCCCCTCCCTGACTAATCTCCATCCAACTCTTCAATCTGCCTCTCCTTAGCTAGTCCCCCAGCCTGGCTCATCTCTTTCCAACACTCTCCCTCCCTGACTGATCCCCACCCAACAAAGCAATCTCCCCGTCCCTTCCCCACCTCTCCCAGTGAGATGGAAATATGAATATTTAAGCCTGTCGTTTGTGTATTTGACTGTGACAACATTGAGACAACACGATGTGCTGTCAATCTCCAGAGGGTTAGATGGAGACACTTCGAGGAAGCTTTCTTCCAGATCTAAGTCCTTTCTCAAATTAATCTGTGATATTTACTTGAGAACCGTTTCAGTGAAATTCACTTTGAACCCTTTCTGTGACTTGCTTCAGTTAACTGGGCGCACTGATAATCTGGGCCGTATTGTTCCTGGGAATTTTGATGATAGCCAGAGTAAATGGAGATTTGTGGGTCCCATTCCTTCACATGGAAGAGATAAAGTGTCACAAGTGAACATTGAGATGCTGGTGGTGTTGTCCAGTTACTTCCATAAACAAGGTAAACAACCCAACCAGAGTGTTTGGAGTTGAGGAGACAATGGCGGAGCACTTTGGAACCAGTGGCCATAGTTCTATTAATATTGTAAACATTGTGGAGTAAGACAACATGTTCCCCAGGTGCTAGATCTACATTGGGGCACAGCACATTCTGACGGAATTAGACAGCAGCTTGCAGGGGTTGTTTTGAGAAGTTTGTTTGCAGGCAAAGTGACCTCTTGCACGTGGAAGTTCTTTAACTGTGGGATAGCTACAGTTCAAGATCTGTCCGTTCCTGTGAATGTGAAGAGTAAGGTTGGCAGGAAGAAGGAACCCTGGATGACAACAGACATTGAGGCTTTAAACAGGAAAAAAGCAAGCATGGCTCAGGTACAGGCAGCTGGGGTCAAGGGAATCCCTGGGGATACAAGAGTTTACTGAAGAAGGGAATCAGAAGGGCAGATGACCTTGGCTGAGAAGATTTGGGTGAATCCAAAGAGATTCTTGAAGTATATTAATGGAAAAAGAATAACTAGACAGAGACTAGGACTCTTCAAGGACCAAAGCGGCTATGTATGTGCAGAATTGCAGGAGTTATTTCACCTCTGTGTTGACCTTGGGGAAGGACACAAAGGCTTGGGAACTTGGGGAAGTTAGTGATGACCTCTTGTGAACAATCCATATCACAGGAGAGGAAGTGTTGAATGCATTAGAATGTATGAAGGTGGATAAATCTCCTGGTCCGGACCAAATATATCCAACGACACTGTAAGAGGCGAGGGAAGAAATTGTGGGGTCCCTGGCTGATCTTTTTGCATCACTGTTGGTCACGGGTGAGGTCCCGGAAGATTGGAGGGAAGCAACAATTGGGCCCTTATTCGAGAAGGGCTGCAAAGAAAAACCTGGGAAATACAAATCACTAAGCCGAACATCCATGGTAAGTTAGTTACTTGAGAAGATTCTGAGATATTAGATATATATGCATTTGGAAATATAGCTTTTGATTGGGAGTAGTCAGCATAGCCTTGTGTGTGGGAGACCATGCCTCACAAATTTGTTAGCGTTCTTTGATGAAGTGATCAGGAAGTTTGACGAGGGGAGGCCAGTACATGTAGACTCTACAGATTTCAGGAAGGCCTTTGATAAGGTTCCACATGGTACCTTGCTCTGGAAGGTTAGATCACATGGAATCCAGGGGGTGTTGGCAAACTGGGTACACAATAGGCTTGATGGGAGGAAGCAGAGGGTAACAGTCTGACTGAAGGCCTGTGACTAGCGGTGGGTCTCAGCGGTCATAGAATCATAGAATCCCTCCTCTGTGGAAGCAGGCCCTTCGGCCCAACAAGTCCACTGGCCCTCTGAAGATTATTCCAACCAAACTCAGGAATGGACCCGGACCATAGAACAGGCTATCACTATAGGACAGAACAGGACAACACTTCGCAAAAAAACGGCACTAAAAGAAAAAATGGACAAACTAACCCACAAACAGGAGGACACTACAACACACACCTGGGTTAAAAACCTCTCCCACAGACAGCTCACAGACACGGAAAGAACTATACTGGCCAAGGGACACAAATACAACTACAGGGATGCCAACACAGCAGACTACCTCGCAGCACTAGAATGCACACTCAGGAACAATGGACTGACAGAAGAGACACAACAAACAGTGAGACAAACGGTCGTACCAACGATGATAAGAAAACGACATACACATAACCTCAACACCAAGGAGAGGGAAGCACTGAAAGCACTGAAAAATGACAAGAACATAATCATACTACCGGCAGATAAAGGCAGAATGACGGTCATCTTAGATAAATCAGACTACATCAATAAAGCACAACAACTACTCGCAGACACCAACACCTACCAAATGAAGGATTCCGACCCCACACCACAACTCACCAATAGAATAATTAACACACTAAGGAATCTCCAAAAAAACGGACAGATAACCAAAGCGGACCAGCAAAGAATGAAACCTGAAAGCAACAACACCCCCAGATTCTACGGACTACCCAAAGTACACAAACCAGACATCCCACTCAGACCCATAGTGTCACTACCAGGGACACCTGCATACAAACTAGCCAAAGAACTACAACAAAAACTGAAACACCTAGTCAGCGGATCCAAACACTCCATACAATCAACACAGGAATTCTTTGACATCATCAGGAATACACACATAGACAAAGAAGAAACCATGGTATCATTCGACGTGACAGCACTGTTCACATCAATTGACAAAACCCTAGCCAGAGAAACAATAGCCAACCTACTGGACATACATAACAGAACACAGGAGGCGGAACCTATCACCAAGGACGGCATACTTAAACTACTAGACCTGTGCCTCACCACACACGTTACATTCAACAATCAGATATACAAACAAATCAACGGAACACCCATGGGATCACCAATCTCGGGACTCATAGCAGATGCAAAGGTTAGACCTACCACCAATCCAACCCAAACTCTGGATCAGATACGTCGATGACACCTTTGTAATCATCAAAAACACAGAAATAGAAAAAACACACCGAATCATCAACGCCACACTCACAGGAATACGATTCACGAGAGAAGAGGAAAAGGATAGCCAACTCCCATTCCTAGACGTGTTAGTAGAGAGAACACCCAACGGAGAATTCACCACAAGGGTACACAGGAAACCAACACACACAGACCAAGTCCTAAACTATGAAAGTAACCACCCCAACACACACAAACGAAGCTGCATCAGGACACTATTCAAAAGAGCCACAACACACTGCAGTACACCAGAACTGCGAAAAGAGGAAGAGGAACACCTATACAAGGTATTCGCCAAAAACGGATACCCACGCAACTTTATCACCAGATGCCTAAGAGATAGACCACGGAACGAGGACATGCCACAACCAAAAGGACTAGCCACACTACCATACGTCAGGAGCGTCTCAGAACTGACAGCCAGACTACTGCGGCCCTTAGGACTCATAACAGCACACAAGCCAACTTCCACACTCAGACAACAACTCACTAGAACAAAGGACCCAATAGCCAGCACGAGCCAAACTAATGTAGTTTATAAAATACCATGCAAGGACTGCACAAAACACTATATAGGACAAACAGGAAGACAGCTAACAATCCGCATCCATGAACATCAGCTAGCCACAAAACGACACGACCAGCTATCCATAGTAGCCATACACTCAGACAACCAGGAACATGAATTTGACTGGGAAAACACTACCATCATAGGACAAGCCAGACAGAGAACAGCCAGGGAATTCCTAGAGGCATGGCATTCATCTACAAACTCCATTAACAGACACATGGACCTGGACCTGGACCCCATATGCAAACCACTACAGCTGAAACTGACACCCGGAAGCGGCAAGAACATCCATCAACAGACACATCGACCTGGACCCCACATACAAACTACTACAGCTGAAACTGACACCCGGAAGCGGCAAGAACAAGCCACTATAAATACCGGAAGAAACATCAAAGCAGCGCTTCACAGGGGGCTCCAATAGCACTGATGATGTTCCCTAGCCAGGGAACGAAACGTTTGCAGCAAAAACTTCCAGCTCGGCGAACAGAACCACAACAACGGACACCCGAGCTACAAATCTTCAACCAGACTTTAAATTCATTCCCTTACCCTATTACTCTACATTTACCCCTGACTAATGGAACGTACTTACACATCCATGAACAATATAGGCAATTGAGCATGGCCAATTTACCTAACCTGCACATCTTTGGGTTGTGGGAGAAAACCGGAGCACCCAGAGGAACCCACGCAGACACAGGGAGAACATACAAACTCAGTTGGGGTGGCATGGTGGCTCAGTGGTTGGCACTGCTGCCTCACAGCGCCAGGGACTCGGGTTCGAACCCAGCCTCGGGTGACTGTCTGTGTGGCGTTTGCACATTCTCACGGTGTCGGTGTGGGATTCTTCTGGGTGCTCCGGTTTCCTCCCACAATCTAAAAATGCGCAGGTCAGATGAATTGGTCGTGCTAAATTGTCTGTGGTGCTAGGTGCATTCGTCAAGGATAAATATTGGGTAGGGAGAATGGCTCTGGGTGGGTTACTCTTCGGCAGGTTGGTGTGGACTTGTTGGGCCAAATGGCTTGTTTCCACACTGTAGGAGACCTTCCAGAATGGGATAGTGTGTGCCTTTGGAATTCTACCTCCCCAGGGAGCTAACGACAAGCCCCACACTGACATATCTACACCCGCCCACGGATGGGGTCTGCTACTGCCTTGCTCCCAGCTAACTGCACTTTTGCCCCCAGCCCTGAGCCACAGCCGAACTCAGATTCCATGAATCCTGTGGTTATCCAGTGTCAGACAGCTGATGGTCTCACTTCGCACAAAACAGCCATTCCAGCCCCCCAGCTGGGGGTCAGCACCAAAAAGTCTACTCTGTCTGATCCTGTCTCAAACTCAGATACATTTTTGGATGAGACAGGCCGACAGGCTGTCATACACGGACTGGATGTTGACAAACAAACTAAATTAATCACCATGTGACTTTGTCCACCAGGCCATTCAGCCCTCCCTGAGGGACAACAGTGAGGGCAACGAAGTGATGAAATGAAGGCAACGGTACTCACTGCTCGAGAAAAGTCCCATCCCGGCTTAGTGACAAACAGCGTCAATATTTGTTCCAGGAGAAGACCCACACCAACGTCTCTCACTGTCAGTGACAGCAGCTCACCAAGGGCTGGGTTAGTAACAGCTGTAAGGACACTCTCGGTGGGACACCTGGGCTTGGGACGAAGGATTCCAATTATCCCGAGTGACAAAGTTAGGATGGAGATCTTTGAAGTCGAAAGTATCGGAATTATATTAAAAAAGGTATTTGGATGGGTTATCATGATTCCATCCCACATGCTGTGGAGATAGAGGGAACATTGACAGGGACAACCCTTATGTAAATGTGAAGGAACACGTCACACCACGGCATTCCCACCGCCTGTCATTAACCAATTCGGCTCCTCTCACATCGGCTGTGGTCCTAACTGCACTCACCTTGATATATCTCGGGATACCGGTGGTTAGGGTTACAGGCTGCAACACATGGGTACGATCATGCTGAATAATACCTGGATACACCCCCAGGGGCTGGAACTCCCCGGGTGATCACATTCGTTTCATTCATTTGCAGCGTTTGAGTGTTCCTGGCTGGGCCCAGTATTGACTGCCTGTACGTCGCTGCTCGGGAGTTGGTTTGGGTGGTGAGCTGCCTCCTTGAACTATTGCAGGTGGTGGACCCACAATGTCCTTAGGGAGGGAATTCCAGGAGTTTGAGCCAGCAGGCCTCATTCCTTTGCATTTATTCTGCTCACTGGATGTTGGCTGTGCATCCCAATTCTGTATAGATTCTCAAAACGGAATATGTTTTGTCGAAACAGTTAGGAGTGCCCCAGTTACTCAGTGGTGAGCACTGTTACCTCACAGCGCCAGAGACCTTGGTTTGATTCCACCCTTGAGCAACTGTCTGTGTGAAGTTTGTACATTCTCCCTGCATCTGCATCGGTTTTCTCCCACTGTTCAATGGTGCACATTTTTGACAGATTGCCCATAGTGTCGAGGGATATTCAGGTTAGCTGGAATAGCCATGGGAAATGCAGGGTTTCAGGGATATCATCAGGGGATGGATCTGAGTTGGATTCTCTTCAGAGGGTCATTGTGGACTCGATGGGCTGAAGGGCCTACTTCTATTCTGTCGGGATTCTATGATATCACTTATCAGCCATATGACAATCGGTTTGACCAATATACAAAACGGCTTTCGCTCAAACAGCAGGCTACTCTGACAAGAAACATAACCAGCTTTTAAAATTAGGTTTGTAATTCATTGTATAAGCTACTTTCCATTCAAAAGACTGGGTGGGGGAGGGGGAATGGGTGAAATGTTGCGGCCTCCTTGCTAAAACACAGATAGACAGCCAAGAGATGCTGGGTATATTGGACAAGTTATACACCCAACTCACAAAAGCCAGACAGCAGCCAGATGGTTATCCCATCAGCATAATGTCAAAGGCAACAGTTCCCCTGGGCAGACATAGCCCTAACAACGTCTCCACCAAACCAAGGAGGGCCCAGACAGGAAGGCACCGGGTCCTGCGACACAAAGAAACTAACAACAACAAGCCATCCAAATGATCAGCAATGCTTCAAACTATTAACGGATTCTCCGAATTGGCCAGAACGATCGAAAGTTCTGGGAAACCATCCAGAAATGAACAACACCAGGGATCACCTGCAGACTGATCTCTTGAATTTTCTGGAGGCTTTCTGAGGTGACAAACATGGCAAGGGACAGAGACCGGCTGACCATCCAGAGAGAGGGAGAGAGAGAGGGAGAGAAACAAGCTGAAGCAAACCCCAGGAGCATGGGAGAGAGGGAGTGTGAAAAACCATTGAGAGAGAGATAGCTGGAGCCAACTGGAATACTGAGTGTCACCCCTTCAGTCTGTCCATGCTTCAACGCCTGTTTGTCTCAGTCTGATTTCCCTTTCTCTCTTTGTTCTTCTCTCTCCCTGTCTGTCTGTTTCTCTCAATCTGCCTTTCTCTCACACCGTCCCTCTCACTGTCTGTCTCTGCGCCATCTTTCTCTCATCCCCCTTCTCCATCTCCACTCTCTCTACCTGTCTCTCTCTTTTTCTCACCCTCCCTTTCTCTTTTTCTTTATTACAGAACTGAAATAATTTTGAACCCCCTAAAAACATTTGCCCCTCATTTTCACTGTCCTCCTAAATTTATCCCCTTCCCCAAATACCTTCCCTCCCAAATACCTACCTCAGCAAATTTGCCACCCTCAAATATTTCACTGTCCCCAACATTGCTGTGAGCCCCAGTCCCTGGGGCAGAGCGAAATGGGTGGAAAAGTGTGGAGCTGGAAAAGCCCAGCAGGTCAGGCTTGAACCATCGACTCTCCACACTTTGTAACTCTGACTCTCCAACAGCTGCAGTCCTCACTTTCTCACACCGGTAAATGAGTCTGGGTTGACTGTCTGGCCTGTGACTGTTTTAATGTACAGCAAGATCCCAGTCCCAGAACTACAGAAGGCTTGGAGTCCTTTCTGCCCATCATCGCCCGCTCCCCCATTAAATGATCCTGGTCCTGTTCAGGATCCTCAGGATTGGCCCCAGAATGGCCTCATTGATTATCCTTTGTGTGAAGAGATGTTGAGAGATAGGGATTGAAGGAAAGATGTGGGAGAGAGAACTGGGAACACAGAAATAGACATGAGAGCTGCAGAGAGAGAGAGGGAAGCAGTGAAATCTGTGGGATCAGACCCCTCTCTAGCATTTTGCTCCTTTGTCTCTCCCCGTTCCCACAGACAGCTTGAATCCCACAATTCGTGTGTGTGTGTGTGTGTGTGTGTGTATGTGTGTGTGTGTATCTATGTATGTGTGTGTGTGTGTGTGTGTGTGCGCTCGCACGCTTTCGTCTGATGATTCCTCATGGCAGAATTCTCTGTCTCTGTACTGTCCGGGTTGCAGCTCCCGAAACAAATGTTGAATCATCCACGATCCTATTGAATAGCAGAGCAGGCTAGTGGGGCTGAATGGACTCCTCCTGTTCCTATTTCGGATGGTGTTATGTTCTTAGCGCTATCTCCCAGCTCTTGGCCCCCTCACTGGAGGTTATGACTCCACAAGGGCCTGATCTGTAGAGTGCTGCACTCTTCTGTGAGTCTCGGAGGGAACCAGCCTGGTTTGGATTGGAGTTTCAGCCTCTCAGTGAGAAGTGAAATCTCCTCGAGGTTCCCCTCAGTCTCTCACTATAAAGTGGAGCAGGCCAATCCCGGGGAAGCAAACAGCAGGCCAGGTCTGCCATGTCCTCCAGATCCATTTCAGAAGGCCACATGGGAGGGGCTTGTTTCCTTCATCAGCTTCCCGTGCTCTCCCTTCTGGGTTAGGGTGGGGGCCGAATGGCCTTGCTCCTGGCTCCTATTGAGGTGCAGGCTGGCAATGATTGGGTTATACAGGGCCTGCCCCTGGAGTGAGGTCGGTTAGCTCAGTTGGCTGGGCGGTTAGCTTACCACACTAGGTAGAGTTACTGTGAATGACTCTCCTTCCCTCCCTCTCCTCTCAGCTGGGGCCATGGTGACCCTCTGAATAAAACACCACCAGACACCGCTCTGTAATGAGGAGCTGTCCCATGGTCTGGTAAGACTACGGTGACATTACATTGGTTTGTACCTGGAGCACTGTGTGCAGGACTAGTCACTGCATTGCCAGAGGGATGTTAGTGTGTGGGGAAGGTTTACTGGATGAATCCCCACTGGAATGAACAGCACTCTCTTTCCCCCAGTTAAGGCACTCTCGCAGCCTTTGTGTTTTTGGAGACACACGGACCAATTCACCTGAAACAGCAGCTGGGTTTTATATTCATGGGCACCTGATAAGATTGGCTAGTTTACATACACACACACACACACACACACACACACACACATACACACACACACACATACACACAGGCACACTCTCTCACGCACACACAGACACACACTCTCTCTCACACAGACACACACACACTCACACACACATACACTCTGTCTCTCACACACTCACAGACACTCTCTCTCACACGCACACATACTCTCTGTCTCTCACACACAGACATTCTCTCTCACACACATACACACAGACAGACTCACAGACACACGATCCCTCAAACAAACACACACACTCTCACACGCACACACTGACACACACTCGCTCACACACTCAGACGCTCTCTGTCACACACACACATAAATGCACAGTTACTCTCTCTCATACACACATACACACGCAGACACACGCTCCCTCAAACACGTATAGACACACTCTCTCACACACACACATGGACACACTCTCTCTCTCACACACACACATAAAAACACAGTTACACTCTCTCTCACACATACGTACACACATAGACACACGCTCCCTCAAATACACATAGACACACTCTCTCACACACACACTGGCACACACACATTCTCTCTCTCACACATATACACTGACACACAATCTCTCTCACACACAGACGCTCTTTCACACACACACATAAACACACAGTTACACTCTCTCTCTCTCACACATACACACGCAGACACATGCTCCCTCAAATACACATAGACACACTCTCTCTCACACACACTGGCACACACACTCTCCCACACACACAGACACACTCACTCTCTCACACACATGCACACTCACTCTCTCACACACATGCACACACACTCTCTCACACACATACGCACTCTTTCTCACACAAGATACACTCTCATACACACACATAGACACACAGACACATAGACACACAGACACATTCTCTCTCACATACACAGACACACTCTCACACACACATACACACAGATACACTCTCCCTCACACACATAAACACTCTCTCATACACACTCTCACTCACACACATGCACACAGAGACACACACACCCTCAAAAACACACACAGCCACACACTCTCACATGAACATGCACTTTCTCTCTCACGCAAACATATACAGACACACAGAAATACACATGCTTCCACTCTTTCACACACACAACCACGGGCAGTCTCTCTCTCTCTCTCTCTGTTTCTCTGTCATACACACAGCTGTAAAGGCATGGTTGAGGTATTGATAAAGAAATGATTTCTCTGAGGACTGAACCCTGATCTCACATGGTGACTGCTCCACGGAGACAGACAGCAGCTAGAGAGACTTGTTGGATCTTGCCCCACCTCTTGCATCGACAGCATTAGTCTGTTTGGGTGCCTGCATTTCTTAAAAGTCTCCAAGCAACAAGTAACAATAGATTGATGAACGTTTTCCTCCAAACCATGTTTCAGACACATTCTGCTGTTATTTTTCATTGATTGTTTAAAATGATCTGAATCTTCTGAAATGGGGAGTGGCTTCCATTTCAAGTTACAACACCAGAGGGCCCTGAGGAAATGATCAGGGAATTGCATCTGTTCCTTTCTATCCTCGGCACTCTGTACCGCCAGATAGTGTTCCCTCAGTACCTCAGATAGTTCTCCCTCAATACCTCAGACAGTGCTCCCCAATACCTCAGAAAGTGCTCCCTCAGTACATCAAAAAGTGCTCCCTCAATACCTCTGAAAGTGCTCCCTCAATACCTCAGACAGTGCTCCCTCAATACTTCAGATAGTGGTCCCTCTATACCTCTGAAATTGCTCCCACATTACCTCAGAAAGTGCTCCCTCCATGTCTAAGAAAGTTCTCCCTCAATATCTCAGACAGTGCTCCATCAATATCTAAGTAAGTGCTCCCTCAATACCTCAGAACGTGCTCCCTCAGTACCTCAGAAATTGCTCCCTCAATCCCTCAGATTGTTCTCCCTCAATACCTCAGATAATGCTCCCTCAATACCTCAGAACGTGCTTCCTCAATACCCACGTAGTTCTTCCTCAATACCTCACATAGTGCTCCCTCAAAACCTCAGACAGTGCTCCCTCAGTACCTGAGAAAGTGCTCGCTCAATACCTCAGATAGTTCTCCCTTAATAACTCAGATATTACACCCTTAATACCTCAGACAGTGCTCCCTCAATATCTCAGAAAGTCCTCCCTCAATACCTCAGATATTTCTCCCTCAATACCTCTGAAAGTGCTCCCTCAATAACTCAGACAGTGCTCCCTCAGTACCTCAGACAGTGCTCCCTCAGTACCTCAGAAAGTGCTCCCTCAGTACCTCAGAAAATACCCCCCCAATATCTAAGAAAGCACCACTTTGTTGGGTTTAATCACCAAAGTCCCTCAGACAGTAGCTCCACAAAGCATTCACACCCTCAACACTTCAGGTCTCAGCCCAGCTCCCCCCTCAGACTGTGTTCAAACCACTTCAGACGGTAAGGGCCCACATCCACCCCTGTCCAAGACTGGAGCCCAGATCACCGGAACATGACTTATCTCTCTGGATTAATTTTAGAATTCCTACAGTGGAGAAGCAAGCCATTCTGTCCATTGGCCCCACACTGATTGTCTGAACAGCATCCAACCCAGACTCACATCCTCTACTCTATCCCTGTAATACTGCATTTCCCATGGCATCTTTGGGCTGTGGGAGGAAACTGAAGCACCCGGTGTAAACGCGTACAGGTACAGAGAGAATGTGTAAACTCCATACAAACTGTCACCGGGAGTTAAAATCAAACCACTGAGGCACCGTGCTGTCCTCTCTCCCTGGATGTCATGCCATCTAACCTTTCACTAAGCAGTCTCCCATGTGAAACCTTCTCATCTGTCTCCTTGGTCATCCCTTCAAAAGCTCCATCAAGTTGGACACATCAATTCCACAAACAAAGCCAAGCTGACCATCGCTAATCAATTCTTGCTTTTCCAAATGTATGTAAGTTGTCTCTCAGAATGCCCTCCAACAGCTGACCCACCACTGCCATCAGGCTCACAGCTCCATAGTACAATGGCTGTTCCTTGCAGCCTTACTTCAATAATGGCCCATCATTAATCACCCTCCAGTCTTCAGGCCCCTCACCCGTTGTCACTGATCAGTCCATCTGACAAGGCCATCTCCATCCTTCTGTAACCTAAGGCTATCCTCCTCAGTATTTATCACCGAACCAATCTTCATATCATTCATGAACCCAATGATTAACCATCCACCATTCAAACCTAAATCTTTTCTATCAGCCACATCAGCAAGACCCCAACAGTGAGACATGAACGGACAGAGATTTCTCATTGGGCCATCACTGCCTGCTTCCTGTCACTCAGCATTCTGCGCCAAATTCCTTGAATCTTGAGTTTTTATGTTCACTATCAGTTTCCGGTATGGATCCTGATAAAAGCCTGACTGACCTCCAAGTGACGACAGGAAAGTATTGCCCTTATTTACACACCTTGTCACCTCCTTAAACAGTGCAATCCTATTGGTCAGACCTGACCTCCCCTGAACAGAACCATTCTGACTGTTCTTCCTGAACTCCAGTCTCTTTAAATGCTGATTAATTCTATCTCCCAAAATTGCTTCCAACAGAAGTCCCACCCACGATATTAGCCTGACTGGCCTGGAGCTGCCTGGTATATCCCATGCTCCCTCTTGAATAACAGTACCACATGGTCAGTCTGCAGACAACTCTCCTGTGGCCAGAGAGGATTTGAAAATGTTTGCTCGTGTACCTGCTACTTCCTCCATCACCTCATTCGGTAAACTGAGATACATTTCCACCGTCTTTGGAGATTTATTGGGTTGTAAGAAGGCCAGATCACTCAGAACCATCTCTCTCTCTATATATGCTTATTCATGTAATTATATCACAGAGCATCTCCACGATTTCATATCAACCCTGTCTCAATGAGCACTGACAAAATGCATCCATTCACTACACCCTCTGGGTCCATGCACAAACTCTCACTGTCTTCCACAACCTACTCTTTCTCTCATTATCAATTCATCCTTAATGTCACTGTAAGGAATTTTCAGATTTTTATTTCCACTCTTAGCGTTCCTCTCTGCCAGGCAATTAGCCTGCGATACGGTTTGGAGGAGTGTGGGATGTCATTCTGGAAGTGGATGAGCATTGGGAAGCTCAGAAATAAGGAACACACGACTGTGCTGAGTGTGGGGCAGTGGGATCCATTTGGGATGAGCAGACGGAAGCTGAGGAATAAACCTCAGCCCTGCAGCATGAAAATATCCCTTTGAGCTGGCAGGTCAGTCACGTGAAACGAACCCTCCAACCCTGGGAAAAGAGGGTGGAACCTCTTCAAGTTCAAAAACCAAATGAAGACGGTCTGTTTGAACACAGTCTCTGGAATCTGGACACGGGAGTCATTGCTGAGCAGGGTCTGTAGGACGCAGAAGCAGAAATGTACTGAACAATTCCCAATATTCCTCGTAGACCACAAGGCATGGGAGCAGAAATTAGGCCATTCAGGGCATCTGATAGTGTGGCACTCACTCAGTACTGACTCTCTTACAATGCAGGTATCCCCCAGCTTGATGCGCTGACAGTGCACCACTCCCTGAGTAATGACCCTCTGACAGTGCAGCACTCCCTCAGTACTGACCCTCTGACAGTGCAGCACTCCCTTAATAATGACCCTCTGACAGTGCAGCACTCCCTCAGTACTGACCCTCTGACAGTGCAGCACTCCCTCAGTACTGACCCTCTGAGTGCAGCACTCTCTCTGGACTGACCATCTTACAGTGCAGCATTCCCTCAATACTGACCATCTGACAGTGCTGCACTCCATCAGCAGTGACACTCTGACAATACAGCACTCCCTCAGTACTGACACTCTGACAGTGCAGCACTCCGTCAGTACTGACCATCTGACAGTGCAGCTCTCCCTCAGTACTGACCCTCTGACAGTGCAGTACTCCCTCAGAACTGAGAGTCTGACAGACCAGCATTCCTTCAGTACTGACCCTCTGACAGTGCAGCATTCCCTCAGTACTGACCCTCTGACAGTGCAGCACTCCCTCAGCACTAACCCTCTGACAGTGCAGCACTCTCTCAGTACTGACCCTCTGACAGCGCAGCACTCCCTCAGTACTGACCCTCTGACAATGCTGCACTCCCTCCACACTGATCCTCTGACAGTGCAGCATTCCCTCAATACTGATGCTCTGACACTTCAGCACTGCCTCAGTACTGACCCTCTGTCATTGCAGCTCTCCCTCAGTACTGACCCTCTGACAGTGCAGCACTCCCTCAGAACTGACCGTCTGACAGTGCAGCATTCCCTCAGTACTGACCCTCTGACAGTGCAGCACTCCCTCAGTACTGAAACTCTGACGGTGCAGCACTCCCTCAGAAATGACCATCTGACAGTGCAGCATTCCCTCAGTACTGAACCTCTTACAGTGCAGCATTCCCTCAATACAGACCCTCTGACAGTGCAGCACTCCCTCACTACTGACCCTCTGACAATGCTGCACTCCCTCCACACTGATCCTCTGACAGTGCAGCACTCCCTCAGTACTGATCCTCTTAGAGTGCAGCATTCCCTCAATACTGACGCTCTGACAGTGCTGCACACCCTCATCAGTGACCCTCTGACAGTGCTGCACACCCTCATCAGTGACCCTCTCACAGTGCAGCACTCCCTCAGCACTGACTCTCTGACAGTGCAGCACTCCCTCAGTACTGACCATCTGGCAGTGCTGCACTCCCTCAGTACTGACCCTCTGACAGTGCAGCACTCCCTCAGTACTGACTCTCTGACAGTGCAGCACTCCCTTAATAATGACCCTCTGACAGTGCAGCACTCCCTCAGTACTGACCCTCTGACAGTGCAGCACTCCCTCAGCACTGACTCTCTGACAGTGCAGCACTCCCTCAGTACTGACCATCTGGCAGTGCTGCACTCCCTCAGTACTGACCCTCTGACAGTGCAGCACTCCCTCAGTACTGACTCTCTGACAGTGCAGCACTCCCTTAATAATGACCCTCTGACAGTGCAGCACTCCCTCAGTACTGACCCTCTGACAGTGCAGCACTCCCTCAGTACTGACCCTCTGACAGTGCAGTACTCCCTCAGAACTGACAGTCTGACAGTGCAGCATTCCCTCAGTACTGACCCTCTGACAGTGCAGCACTCCCTCAGTACTGCCCATCTGACAGTGCAGCTCTCCCTCAGTACTGACCCTCTGACAGTGCAGTACTCCCTCAGAACTGACAGTCTGACAGTGCAGCATTCCCTCAGTACTGACCCTCTGACAGTGCAGCACTCCCTCAGTACTGACCCTCTGACAGTGCAACGCTCGCTCAGTACTGACCCTCTGACAGTGCAGCACTCCCTCAGCACTAACCCTCTGACAGTGCAGCACTCTCTCAGTACTGACCCTCTGACAGCGCAGCACTCCCTCAGTAGTGACCCTCTGACAATGCTGCACTCCCTCCACACTGATCCTCTTACAGTGCAGCACTCCCGCAGTACTGATCCTCTTAAAGTGCAGCATTCCCTCAATACTGATGCTCTGACACTGCAGCACTCCCTCAGTACTGACCCTCTGTCATTGCAGCTCTCCCTCAGTACTGACCCTCTGACAGTGCAGCACTCCCTCAGAACTGACCGTCTGACAGTGCAGCATTCCCTCAGTACTGACCGTCTGACAGTGCAGCACTCCCTCAGTACTGAAACTCTGACAGTGCAGCACTCCCTCAGAACTGACCATCTGACAGTGCAGCATTCCCTCAGTACTGAACCTCTTACAGTGTAGCATTCCCTCAATACAGACCCTCTGACAGTGCTGCACTCCCTCAGCAGTCTCCCTCTGACAGTGCAGCACTCCCTCACTACTGACCCTCTGACAATGCTGCACTCCCTCCACACTGATCCTCTGATAGTGCAGCACTCCCTCAGTACTGATCCTCTTAGAGTGCAGCATTCCCTCAATACTGACGCTCTGACAGTGCTGCACACCCTCATCAGTGACCCTCTGACAGTGCAGCACTCCCTCAGCACTGATTCTCTGACAGTGCAGCACTCCGTCAGTACTGACCATCTGGCAGTGCTGCACTCCCTCAGTACTGACCCTCTGACAGTGCAGCACTCCCTCAGTACTGACCCTCTGACAATGCTGCACTCCCTCCACACTGATCCTCTGACAGTGCAGCTCTCCCTCAGTACTGACCTTCTGACAGTGCAGCACTCCCTCAGTACTGACCCTCTGACAGTGCAGCACTCACTCAGTACTGACCCTCTGACAGTGCAGCACTCCGTCAGTACTGAACCTCTGACAGTGTAGCACTGTCTCTGTACTGACCCTCTGACAGTGCAACGCTCCCTCAGTACTGACCCTCTGATAGTGTAGCACTCTCTCTGAAATGACCCTCTGACAGTGCAGCACGCCCTCCACACTGACACTCTGACAATGCAGCACTCCCTCCACACTGATTCTCTGACAGTGCAGTCTCCCTCAGTACTGACCCTCTGACAGTGCAGCACTCCCTCAGTACTGACCCTCTGACAGTGCAGCACTCCCTCAGTACTGACCCTCTCACAGTTCAGCACTCCCTCAGTACTGACTCTCTGACTGTGCAGCACTCCCTCTGTACTGACCCTCTGAAACAACACCCTCAGAACCGACACACTGACCAAGTAGCGCTCCCTAAGTAATGACCCTTTGACAGTCCATCACTCTCTCAGTACTGACCCTCTGGCAATGCAGCAATCACTCAGTACTGACTGTCCGACACATAGTGTGGCGCTCCATCAGTACTGACCCTCTCACAGCGCGGTGATCCCTCAGTAATTACCCCGTCAGTGTGTGGTGATCCCTCATTTCTAACCCTTTCACAGTGCAGCGCTCCCACAGTAGTAACCCTCTCACAGTGCGACACTCTGACAGCATGGCCACCCATTAGCACTGACCAGCAGAGAGTGTGCACTTCATCATTGCTGACTCTCTCACTGCATAGCAGTCCCCCCGTCCTGACTCTCTGACAATGCTGCACTCCCTCCACACTGACCCTCTGACAATGCTGCACTCCCCCCATACTGAAACCCTGATAATGCTGCACTCCCACACACTGACCCTCTGACAATGCTGCATTCCCTCCACACTGACCCTCTGACAATGCTGCACTCCCACAATCATGACCCTCTGACAATGCTGCACTCCCACCACACTGATCCTCTGATAGTGATGCACTCCCTCTGTACTGATATGGGTGATGTAATTTCTGCAGTTTAACTAAGGGTTAATAAGTAAGGGCGAACTGTGAGACTGAATGTAAGTTAGCCTGGAAACAGGGAGAAACTGTTATGTCAAAAACATGGCGGTTTGTAACCTTGAATGAAACTGACGTAAGCTGTTAATTAAAACTAGGCTGCTATGAAGCTAGGTAACCTTGGCAATAATACAATAGAAGCTCTTAAAATATTAAAAACATACAGATAACCAAGGCCTGGGATAGAGAAAAATAATGTAATGTTTAAGAAACAGGTGGCCATGATACAATAGAAGCTCTCAGAATATTAGAAACATACAGATAATCAAAGCGTTGGCAGAGAGAAGTGTGAAAGGTTTTGACCAATGGAATTGTTAAAAACAATATAAATCAAAGCGTTGGCAGAGAAAAGCGTGAAATGTTTTAACCAATGGAATTGTCATTAATGTTTTTACATGTAAAAATAATGTATAAATATCAGTGCTGTAAAATCTTCCAGCGCGATTTTCTGAAGCTTTATTTTTTGAAAGCCGCCCAAACTTGCAAGTTTGAAATAAACATCCGTTGCTCATTTGTGTGTCTCGCAGCATTTCGATTTGCCACGGGAAAAGCGGTAGCCGGAGGGGATGAGGGCTGGTGCTGACAGCTTGGAGTTCGCCTCCTAGGACGGGACCTTGTGGACAGTCTCCCTTGAAGTCAAGGGTTAAAGGACAGTCCGCGGTCGGCAGAGTGTGGAGGCAGAACTCGGTTGATCTGAACCATAGCCCAAGTGTAGAGTAGTTAGCCGAGTGTCAGGGACTATTCTCCGGAGATTTAGAATACCTAGACAGAATTCACTTATAACAGTACTGACTCTCTGACAGTGTGGAAGTGACCCTGTACTGACCCTCCGACAGTGTGGCCCAATCTCAGGACAAAACCTCTGACAGTGCAGCTCTCCATCAGAACTGACCCATTGACAGTGTAGCACTCCATCAGAGCTGACACTCTGACAGAACAGCACTGCCTCAGTACTGACCCTCTGACAGTGCAGCACTCCCTCAGTACTGACCCTCTGACAGTACAGCACTACCTCAGTACTGACCCTCTGACAGTGCAGCACTCCCTCAGTACTGACTTATTGACAGTGCAGCACTCCCTCAGTACTGATCCTCTGACAGTGCAGCACTCTCTCAGTACTGATCCTCTGGCAATGAGGCACTACCTCAGTACTGAACCGCTGATGCTGCAGTGCTCTCTCAGTGCTGATCCTCTGATAGCGTGGCTTGCCGTCTGGACAGAAACTCTTACAGTGGGGAGCTCACTCAGTACTGACCCTCTGACAGTGCAGCACTCCCTCAGTATTGACCCTCTGACAGTGCAGCACTCCCTCAGTACTGACCCTCTGACAGTGCGGCTCTCCCTCAGAACTGATCCTCTGACAGTGCAGCACGCCCTCAGTACTGACCCTCTGACAGTGCTGCACTGCCTCAGTACTGACCCTCTGACAATGCTGCAATCCCTCCACACTGATCCTCTGATAGTGTAGCATTCTCTCTGTAATGAACCTCTGACAATGCTGCACTCCCTCCACACAGACACTCTGACAATGCTGCACTCCCTCCACACTGATCCTCTGACAGTGCAGCTCTCCCTCAGTACTGACCCTCTGACAGTGCAGCATTCCCTCAATATTGACTCTCTGACATTGCTGCACTCCCTCAGTACTGACCGTTTGACAGTGCAGCACTCCCTCAGTACTGACCCTCTGACAGTGCAGCTCTCCCTAAGAACTGATCCTCTGACAGTGCAGCATGCCCTCAGTACTGACCCTCTGACAGTGCTGCACTGCCTCAGTACTGACCCTCTGACAATGCTGCGCTCCCTCCACACTGATCC
Source organism: Hemiscyllium ocellatum (assembly GCF_020745735.1). NCBI lineage: Eukaryota > Metazoa > Chordata > Chondrichthyes > Orectolobiformes > Hemiscylliidae > Hemiscyllium > Hemiscyllium ocellatum. The sequence goes on along the minus strand of NW_026869169.1, from coordinate 183,942 downwards.
TCTGACAGTGCAGATCCCCCTCAGTACTGACCCTCTGACAGTGCAGCTCTCCCTCAGTACTGACCCTCTGACAATGCTGCACTCCCTCCACACTGATCCTCTGACCGTGCAGCTCTCCCTCAGTACTGACTCTCTGACTGTGCAGCACTCCCTCAGTACTGATCCTCTGACAGTGTAGCACTCTCTTTGTACTGACCCACTGACAGTGCAGCACTCCCTCAGTACTGATCCTCTGATAGTGTAGCACTCTCTCTGTAATGAACCTCGGACAATGCTGCACTCCTTCCACACTGACACTCTGACAATGCTGCAGTCCCTCCACACTGATCCTCTGACCGTGCAGCTCTCCCTCAGTACTGACCCTCTGACAGTGCAGCATTCCCTCAATATTGAACCTCTGACATTGCTGCACTCCCTCAGTACTGACCCTTTGACAGTGCAGCACTGCCTCAGTACTGACCGTCTGACAGAGCAGCATTCCCGCAGTACTGACCCTCTGACAGTGCTGCACTCCCTCAGTACTGACCCTCTGACAGTGCAGCACTCCCTCATTACTGAACATTTGACAGTACTGCACTCCCTCAGTACTGACCCTCTGACAGTGCAGCATTCCCTCAATATTGAACCTCTGACATTGCTGCACTCCCTCAGTACTGACCCTTTGACAGTGCAGCACTGCCTCAGTACTGACCGTCTGACAGAGCAGCATTGCCGCAGTACTGACCCTCTGACAGTGCTGCACTCCCTCAGTACTGACCCTCTGACAGTGCAGCACTCCCTCATTACTGAACATTTGACAGTACTGCACTCCCTCAGTACTGACCCTCTGACAGTGCAGCACTCCCTCAGTACTGACCCTCAGACTGCACGGCACTCCCTCAGTACTGACCCTCTGACAGTGCAACACTCCATCTGTACTGACCCTCTGACAGTGCGGCCCTCCCTCTTAACTGATCCTCTGACAGTACTGCACTTCCCCAGTACTGACCCTCTGACAGTGCAGTACTCCCTCAGGACTGACCGTCTGACAGTGCAGCATTCCCTCAGTACTGACCCTCTGACCATGCTGCACCAGCTCAGCAGTGACCCTCTGACAGTGCAGCACTCCCTCAGTACTGACCATCTGACAGCGCTGCACTCCCTCAGTACTGACCCTCTGACAGTGCAGCACTCCCTCAGTACTGACCCTCTGACAGCGCAGCACTCCCTCAGTACTGACCCTCTGACAATGCTGCACTCCCTCCACACTGATCCTCTGACAGTGCAGCTCTCCCTCAGTACTGACCCTCAGACAGTGCAGCACTCCCTCAGTACTGACCCTCTGACAAAGCTGCACTCCCTCCACACTGATCCTCTGACAGTGCAGCTCTCCCTCAGTACTGACCCTCAGACAGTGCAGCACTCCCTCAGTACTGACCCTCTGACAGTGCAGCACTCTCTCAGTACTGACCCTCTGACTGCGCGGCACTCCCTCAGTACTGATCCTCTGACAGTGCAGCACTCCATCTGTACTGACCCTCTGACAGTGCAGCACTCTCTCAGTACTGAACCTCTGACTGTGCTGCACTCCCACAGTACTGACCCTCTGACAGTGCCGCACTCCCTCAGGACTGACCATCTGACAGTGCAGCACTCCCTCAATACTGACCCTCTGACAGTGCAGCACTCCCTCAGTACTGACCCTCTGACAATGCTGCACTCCCTCCACACTGATCCTCAGACAGTTCAGCTCTCCCTCAGTACTGAACCTCTGACACTGCAGCTCTCCCTCAGTACTGACCCTCTCACAGTGCAGCTCTCCCTCAGTACTGACCCTCTCACAGTTCAGCACTCCCTCAGTACTGACCCTCTCACAGTGCAGCACTCCCTCAGTACTGATCCTCTGATATTGTAGCACTCTCTCTGTAATGAACCTCGGACAATGCTGCACTCCCTCCACACTGACACTCTGACAATGCTGCAGTCCCTCCACACTGATCCTCTGACCGTGCAGCTCTCCCTCAGTACTGACCCTCTGACAATGCAGCATTCCCTCAATATTGAACCTCTGACATTGCTGCACTCCCTCAGTACTGACCCTTTGACAGTGCAGCACTGCCTCAGTACTGACCGTCTGACAGAGCAGCATTCCCGCAGTACTGACCCTCTGACAGTGCTGCACTCCCTCAGTACTGACCCTCTGACAGTGCAGCACTCCCTCATTACTGAACATTTGACAGTACTGCACTCCCTCAGTACTGACCCTCTGACAGTGCAGCATTCCCTCAATATTGAACCTCTGACATTGCTGCACTCCCTCAGTACTGACCCTTTGACAGTGCAGCACTGCCTCAGTACTGACCGTCTGACAGAGCAGCATTCCCGCAGTACTGACCCTCTGACAGTGCTGCACTCCCTCAGTACTGACCCTCTGATAGTGCAGCACTCCCTCATTACTGAATATTTGACAGTACTGCACTCCCTCAGTACTGACCCTCTGACAGTGCAGCACTCCCTCAGTATTGACCCTCAGACTGCACGGCACTCCCTCAGTACTGACCCTCTGACAGTGCAACACTCCATCTGTACTGACCGTCTGACAGTGCGGCCCTCCCTCTTAACTGATCCTCTGACAGTGCTGCATTTCCTCAGTACTGACCCTCTGACAGTGCAGCACTCCCTCAGGACTGACCGTCTGACAGTGCAGCATTCCCTCAGCTCTGACCCTCTGACTATGCTGCACTAACTCAGCAGTGACCCTCTGACAGTGCAGCACTCCCTCAGTACTGACCATCTGACAGCGCTGCACTCCCTCAGTACTGGCCCTCTGACAGTGCAGCACTCCCTCAGTACTGACCCTCTGACAGCGCAGCACTCCCTCAGTACTGACCCTCTGACAATGCTGCACTCCCTCCACACTGATCCTCTGACAGTGCAGCTCTCCCTCAGTACTGACCCTCTGACAGTGCAGTACTCCCTCAGTACTGACCCTCTGTCAGTGCAGCACTCCCTCAGTACTGACCCTCTGACAAAGCTGCACTCCCTCCACACTGATCCTCTGACAGTGCAGCTCTCCCTCAGTACTGACCCTCAGACAGTGCAGCACTCCCTCAGTACTGACCCTCTGACAGTGCAGCACTCTCTCAGTACTGACCCTCTGACTGCGCGGCACTCCCTCAGTACTGATCCTCTGACAGTGCAGCACTCCATCTGTACTGACCCTCTGACAGTGCGGCCCTCCCTCGGAACTGATCCTCTGACAGTGCAGTACTCCCTCAGTACTGAACCTCTGACTGTGCTGCACTCCCTCAGTACTGACCCTCTGACAGTGCAGCACTCCCTCAGGACTGACCATCTGACAGTGCAGCACTCCCTCAATACTGACCCTCTGACAGTGCAGCACTCCCTCAGTACTGACACTCTGACAATGCTGCACTCCCTCCACACTGACCCTCTGGCAGTGCAGCACTCTCTCAGTACTGACCCCCAGACAGTGCAGCACTCCCTCAGAACTGACCGTCTGACAGTGCAGCATTCCCTCAGTACTGAACCTCTGACAGTGCAGCACTCCCTCAGTACTGACCCTCAGACAGTGCAGCACTCCCTCAGTACTGAATCTCTGACAGTGCAGCACTCCTTCAAGACTGACCATCTGACAGTGCAGCACTCCCTCAATACTGACCCTCTGACAGTGCAGCACTCCCTCAGTACTGACCCTCTGACAATGCTGCATTCCCTCCACACTGACCCTCTGGCAGTGCAGCTCTCTCTCAGTACTGACCCTCAGACAGTGCAGCACTCCCTCAGAACTGACCGTCTGACAGTGCAGCACTCCCTCAGTACTGAACCTCTGACAGTGCAGCACTCCCTCAGTACTGACCCTCAGACAGTGCAGCACTCCCTCAGTACTGAACCTCTGACAGTGCAGCACTCCCTCAGAACTGACCGTCTGACAGTGCTGCATTCCCTCAGTACTGACCCTCTGACAGTGCAACACTCCCTCAGTTCTGAACGTCTTACAGTGCAGCATTCCCTCAATACAGACCCTCTGACAGTGCAGCACTCCCTCAGTACTGACCATCTGACAGTTCTGCACTCCCTCAGTACTGACCCTCTGACAGTGCAGGACTCCCTCAGTACTGACCGTCTGACAGCGCGGCACTCCCTCAGTACTGACCCTCTGACAATGCTGCACTCCCTCCACACTGATCCTCTGACAGTTCAGCTCTCCCTCAGTACTGATCCTCTGACACTGCAGCTCTCCCTCAGTACTGACCCTCGGACAGTGCAGCTCTCCCTCAGTACTGACCCTCTCACAGTTCAGCACTCCCTCATTAATGACCCTCTCACAGTGCAGCACTCCCTCAGTACTGACTCTCTGACTGTGCAGCATTCCCTCAGTACTGACCCTCTGACCATGCTGCACTACTTCAGCAGTGACCCTCTGACAGTGCAGCACTCCCTCAGTACTGACCATCTGACAGCGCTGCACCCCCTCAGTACTGACCCTCTGACAGTGCAGCACTCCCTCAGTACTGACCCTCTGACAGCGCAGCACTCCCTCAGTACTGACCCTCTGACAATGCTGCACTCCCTCCACACTGATCCTCTGACAGTGCAGCTCTCCCTCAGTACTGACCCTCTGACAGTGCAGCTCTCCCTCAGTACTGACCCTCTGACAGTGCAGCACTCCCTCAGTACTGACCCTCTGACAAAGCTGCACTCCCTCCACACTGATCCTCTGACAGTGCAGCTCTCCCTCAGTACTGACCCTCAGACAGTGCAGCACTCCCTCAGTACTGACCCCCTGACAGTGCAGCACTCTCTCAGTACTGACCCTCTGACAAAGCTGCACTCCCTCCACACTGATCCTCTGACAGTGCAGCTCTCCCTCAGTACTGACCCTCAGACAGTGCAGCAATCCCTCAGTACTGACCCTCTGACAGTGCAGTACTCCCTCAGTACTGAACCTCTGACTGTGCTGCACTCCCTTAGTACTGACCCTCTGACAGTGCAGCACTCCCTCAGGACTGACCATCTGACAGTGCAGCACTCCCTCAATACTGACCCTCTGACAGTGCAGCACTCCCTCAGTACTGACCCTCTGACAATGCTGCACTCCCTCCACACTGACACTCTGGCAGTGTAGCTCTCTCTCAGTACTGACCCTCAGACAGTGCAGCACTCCCTCAGAATTGACCGTCTGACAGTGCAGCATTCCCTCAGTACTGAACCTCTGACAGTGCAGCACTCCCTCAGTACTGACCCTCAGACAGTGCAGCACTCCCTCAGTACTGAACCTCTGACAGTGCAGCACTCCCTCAGAACTGACCGTCTGACAGTGCAGCATTCCCTCAGTACTGACCCTCTGACAGTGCAACACTCCCTCAGTTCTGAACGTCTTACAGTGCAGCATTCCCTCAATACAGACCCTCTGACAGTGCAGCACTCCCTCAGTACTGACCATCTGACAGTTCTGCACTCCCTCAGTACTGACCCTCTGACAGTGCAGTACTCCCTCAGTACTGACCGTCTGACAGCGCGGCACTCCCTCAGTACTGACCCTCTGACAATGCTGCACTCCCTCCACACTGATCCTCTGACAGTTCAGCTCTCCCTCAGTACTGATCCTCTGACACTGCAGCTCTCCCTCAGTACTGAACCTCTGACAGTGCAGCTCTCCCTCAGTACTGACCCTCTCACAGTTCAGCACTCCCTCAGTACTGACCCTCTCACAGTGCAGCACTCCCTCAGTACTGACCCTCTCACAGTGCAGCACTCCCTCAGTACTGACTCTCTGACTGTGCAGCACTCCCTCAGTACTGATCCTCTGACAGTGTAGCACTCTCTTTGTACTGACCCACTGACAGTTCAACGCTCCCTCAGTACTGATCCTCTGATAGTGTAGCCCTCTCTCTGTAATGAACCTCGGACAATGCTGCACTCCCTCCACACTGACACTCTGACAATGCTGCAGTCCCTCCACACTGATCCTCTGACCGTGCAGCTCTCCCTCAGTACTGACCCTCTGACAGTGCAGCATTCCCTCAATATTGAACCTCTGACATTGCTGCACTCCCTCAGTACTGACCCTTTGACAGTGCATCACTGCCTCAGTACTGACCGTCTGACAGAGCAGCATTCCCGCAGTACTGACCCTCTGACAGTGCTGCACTCCCTCAGTACTGACCCTCTGACAGTGCAGCACTCCCTCATTACTGAACATTTGACAGTACTGCACTCCCTCAGTACTGACCCTCTGACAGTGCAGCATTCCCTCAATATTGAACCTCTGACATTGCTGCACTCCCTCAGTACTGACCCTTTGACAGTGCAGCACTGCCTCAGTACTGACCGTCTGACAGAGCAGCATTCCCGCAGTACTGACCCTCTGACAGTGCTGCACTCCCTCAGTACTGACCCTCTGACAGTGCAGCACTCCCTCAGTACTGACCCACAGACTGCACGGCACTCCCTCAGTACTGACCCTCTGACAGTGCAACACTCCACCTGTACTGACCCTCTGACAGTGCGGCCCTCCCTCAGAACTGATCCTCTGACAGTGCAGTACTCCCTCAGTACTGAACCTCTGACTGTGCTGCACTCCCTCAGTACTGACCCTCTGACAGTGCAGCACTCCCTCAGGACTGACCATCTGACAGTGCAGCACTCCCTCAATACTGACCCTCTGACAGTGCAGCACTCCCTCAGTACTGACCCTCTGACAATGCTGCACTCCCTCCACACTGACCCTCTGGCAGTGCAGCTCTCTCTCAGTACTGACCCTCAGACAGTGCAGCACTCCCTCAGAATTGACCGTCTGACAGTGCAGCACTCCCTCAGTACTGACCCTCAGACAGTGCAGCACTCCCTCAGTACTGAACCTCTGACAGTGCAGCACTCCCTCAGAACTGACCGTCTGACAGTGCAGCATTCCCTCAGTACTGACCCTCTGACAGTGCAACACTCCCTCAGTTCTGAACGTCTTACAGTGCAGCATTCCCTCAATACAGACCCTCTGACAGTGCAGCACTCCCTCAGTACTGACCATCTGACAGTTCTGCACTCCCTCAGTACTGACCCTCTGACCGTGCAGTACTCCCTCAGTACTGACCGTCTGACAGTGAGTCACTCCCTCAGTACTGACCCTCTGACACTGCTGCACTCCCTCCACACTGATCCTCTGACAGTTCAGCTCTCCCTCAGTACTGATCCTCTGACACTGCAGCTCTCCCTCAGTACTGACCCTCTGACAGTGCAGCTCTCCCTCAGTACTGACCCTCTGACAGTTCAGCACTCCCTCAGTACTGACCCTCTCACAGTGCAGCTCTCCCTCAGTACTGACCATCTGACCGTGCAGCATTCCCTCAATATTGAACCTCTGACATTGCTGCACTCCCTCAGTACTGACCCTTTGACAGTGCAGCACTGCCTCAGTACTGACCGTCTGACAGAGCAGCATTGCCGCAGTACTGACCCTCTGACAGTGCTGCACTCCCTCAGTACTGACCCTCTGACAGTGCAGCACTCCCTCATTACTGAACATTTGACAGTACTGCACTCCCTCAGTACTGACCCTCTGACAGTGCAGCATTCCCTCAATATTGAACCTCTGACATTGCTGCACTCCCTCAGTACTGACCCTTTGACAGTGCAGCACTGCCTCAGTACTGACCGTCTGACAGAGCAGCATTCCCGCAGTACTGACCCTCTGACAGTGCTGCACTCCCTCAGTACTGACCCTCTGACAGTGCAGCACTCCCTCATTACTGAACATTTGACAGTACTGCACTCCCTCAGTACTGACCCTCTGACAGTGCAGCATTCCCTCAATATTGAACCTCTGACATTGCTGCACTCCCTCAGTACTGACCCTTTGACAGTGCAGCACTGCCTCAGTACTGACCGTCTGACAGAGCAGCATTCCCGCAGTACTGACCCTCTGACAGTGCTGCACTCCCTCAGTACTGACCCTCTGACAGTGCAGCACTCCCTCATTACTGAACATTTGACAGTACTGCACTCCCTCAGTACTGACCCTCTGACAGTGCAGCACTCCCTCAGTACTGACCCTCAGACTGCACGGCACTCCCTCAGTACTGACCCTCTGACAGTGCAACACTCCATCTGTACTGATCGTCTGACAGTGCGGCCCTCCCTCGTAACTGATCCTCTGACAGTGCTGCACTTCCTCAGTACTGACCCTCTGACAGTGCAGCACTCCCTCCGGACTGACCGTCTGACAGTGCAGCATTCCCTCAGTACTGACCCTCTGACCATGCTGCACTACCTCAGCAGTGACCCTCTGACAGTGCAGCACTCCCTCAGTACTGACCATCTGACAGCGCTGCACTCCCTCAGTACTGACCCTCTGACAGTGCAGCACTCCCTCAGTACTGACCCTCTGACAGCGCAGCACTCCCTCAGTACTGACCCTCTGACAATGCTGCACTCCCTCCACACTGATCCTCTGACAGTGCAGCTCTCCCTCAGTACTGACCCTCTGACAGTGCAGCTCTCCCTCAGTACTGACCCTCTGACAGTGCAGCACTCCCTCAGTACTGACCCTCTGACAAAGCTGCACTCCCTCCACACTGATCCTCTGACAGTGCAGCTCTCCCTCAGTACTGACCCTCTGACAGTGCAGCACTCCCTCAGTACTGACCCTCTGACAGTGCAGCACTCCATCTGTACTGACCCTCTGACAGTGCGGCCCTCCCTCAGAACTGATCCTCTGACAGTGCAGCACTCACTCAGTACTGAACCTCTGACTGTGCTGCACTCCCTCAGTACTGACCATCTGACAGTGCAGCACTCCCTCAGGACTGACCATCTGACAGTGCAGCACTCCCTCAATACTGACCCTCTGACAGTGCAGCACTCCCTCAGTACTGACCCTCTGACAATGCTGCACTCCCTCCACACTGACCCTCTGGCAGTGCAGCTATCTCTCAGTACTGACCCTCAGACAGTGCAGCACTCCCTCAGAATTGACCGTCTGACAGTGCAGCACTCCCTCAGTACTGAAACTCTGACAGTGCAGCACTCCCTCAGTACTGACCCTCAGACAGTGCAGCACTCCCTCAGTACTGAACCTCTGACAGTGCAGCACTCCCTCAGAACTGACCGTCTGACAGTGCAGCATTCCCTCAGTACTGACCCTCTGACAGTGCAACACTCCCTCAGTTCTGAACGTCTTACAGTGCAGCATTCCCTCAATACAGACCCTCTGACAGTGCAGCACTCCCTCAGTACTGACCATCTGACAGTTCTGCACTCCCTCAGTACTGACCCTCTGACAGTGCAGCACTCCCTCAGTACTGACCGTCTGACAGCGCGGCACTCCCTCAGTACTGACCCTCTGACAATGCTGCACTCCCTCCACACTGATCCTCTGACAGTTCAGCTCTCCCTCAGTACTGATCCTCTGACACTGCAGCTCTCCCTCAGTACTGACCCTCTGACAGTGCAGCTCTCCCTCAGTACTGACCCTCTCACAGTTCAGCACTCCCTCAGTACTGACCCTCTCACAGTGCAGCACTCCCTCAGTACTGACTCTCTGACTGTGCAGCACTCCCTCAGTACTGATCCTCTGACAGTGTAGCACTCTCTTTGTACTCACCCACTGACAGTGCAACGCTCCCTCAGTACTGATCCTCTGATAGTGTAGCACTCTCTCTGTAATGAACCTCGGACAATGCTGCACTCCCTCCACACTGACACTCTGACAATGCTGCAGTCCCTCCACACTGATCCTCTGACCGTGCAGCTCTCCCTCAGTACTGACCCTCTGACAGTGCATTATTCCCTCAATATTGAACCTCTGACATTGCTGCACGCCCTCAGTACTGACCCTTTGACAGTGCAGCACTGCCTCAGTACTGACCGTCTGACAGAGCAGCATTCCCGCAGTACTGACCCTCTGACAGTGCTGCACTCCCTCAGTACTGACCCTCTGACAGTGCAGCACTCCCTCATTACTGAATATTTGACAGTACTGCACTCCCTCAGTACTGACCCTCTGACAGTGCAGCACTCCCTCAGTACTGACCCTCAGACTGCACGGCACTCCCTCAGTACTGACCCTCTGACAGTGCAACACTCCATCTGTACTGACCCTCTGACAGTGCGGCCCTCCCTCGTAACTGATCCTCTGACAGTGCTGCACTTCCTCAGTACTGACCCTCTGACAGTGCAGCATTCCCTCAGGACTGACCGTCTGACAGCGCTGTACTCCCTCAGTACTGACCCTCTGACAGTGCAGCACTCCCTCAGTACTGACCCTCTGACAGCGCAGCACTCCCTCAGTACTGACCCTCTGACAATGCTGCACTCCCTCCACACTGATCCTCTGACAGTGCAGCTCTCCCTCAGTACTGACCGTCAGACAGTGCAGCACTCCCTCAGTACTGACCCTCTGACAGTGCAGCACTCTCTCAGTACTGACCCTCTGACTGCGCGGCACTCCCTCAGTACTGATCCTCTGACAGTGCAGCACTCCATCTGTACTGACCCTCTGACAGTGCGGCCCTCCCTCAGAACTGATCCTCTGACAGTGCAGTACTCCCTCAGTACTGAACCTCTTACTGTGCTGCACTCCCTCAGTACTGACCCTCTGACAGTGCAGACCTCCCTCAGGACTGACCATCTGACAGTGCAGCACTCCCTCAATACTGACCCTCTGACAGTGCAGCACTCCCTCAGTACTGACCCTCTGACAATGCTGCACTCCCTCCACACTGACCCTCCGGCAGTGCAGCTCTCTCTCAGTACTGACCCTCAGACAGTGCAGCACTCCCTCAGAACTGACCGTCTGACAGTGCAGCACTCCCTCAGTACTGAACCTCTGACAGTGCAGCACTCCCTCAGAACTGACCGTCTGACAGTGCAGCATTCCCTCAGTACTGACCCTCTGACAGTGCAACACTCCCTCAGTTCTGAACGTCTTACAGTGCAGCATTCCCTCAATACAGACCCTCTGACAGTGCAGCACTCCCTCAGTACTGACCATCTGACAGTTCTGCACTCCCTCAGTACTGACCCTCTGACAGTGCAGCACTCCCTCTGTACTGATCCTCTGTCACTGCAGCTCTCCCTCAGTACTGATCCTCTGACAGTGCAGCTCTCCCTCAGTACTGACCCTCTGACAGTGCAGCACTCCCTCAGTACTGACCCTCTCACAGTGCAGCACTCCCTCAGTACTGACTCTCTGACTGTGCAGCACTCCCTCAGTACTGACCCTCTCACAGTACAGCACTCCCTCAGTACTGACTCTCTGACAGTGCAGCACTCCCTCAGTAATGACCCTCTGAAACAACACCCTCAGAACTGACACACTGACCAAGTAGCGCTCCCTAAGTAATGACCCTTTGACAGTCCATCACTCTCTCAGTACTGACCCTCTGGCAATGCAGCAATCACTCAGTACTGGCTGTCCGACACATAGTGTGGCGCTCCATCAGTACTGACCCTCTCACAGCGCGCTGATCCCTCAGTAATAACCCCGTCAGTGTGTGGTGATCCCTCATTTCTAACCCTTTCACAGTGCAGCGCTCCCACAGTAGTAACCCTCTCACAGTGCAACACTGACAGCATGGCCATCCATTAGCACTGACCCGCAGAGAGTGTTCAATTCATCATTGCTGACTCTCTCACTGCATAGCAGTACCCCCGTCCTGACTCTCTGACAATGCTCCGCTCCCTCCACACAGACCCTCTGACAATGCTGCACTCCCTCCACACTGATCCTCTGATAGTGATGCACTCCCTCTGTGCTGACTCTCTGACAGTGTGGAAGTGACCCTGTACTGACCCTCCGACAGTGTGGCCCAATCTCTGGACAAAACCTCTGACAGTGCAGCACTCCCTCACTACTGACCCTCTGACAGTGCTGCAATCCCTCAGTACTGACCCTCTGTCAGTGCAGCACTCCCTCAGTACTGACCCTCTGACAGTGCAGCACTCCCTCAGTGCTCACTCTCTGACAGTGCAGCACTCCCTCAGTCCTGACCCTCTGACTGTGCAGCACACCCTCAGTACTGACCCTCTGACAGTGCAGCACTCCCTCACAACTGACCCTCTGACAGTGCTGCTCTCTCTCTGTACTGACTCTTTGACAGTGCTGCTCTCTCTCTGTACTGACACTCTGAATTATCACTCACTCAGAACTGACACTCTCACTGTCTAGCGCTCCCTCAGTACTGACCTTTTGATAGTGCAACACTTCCTCAGTGCTGACCCTCTGACAGTGCAACACTCCCTCAGTGCTGACCCTCTGACAGTGCAGCACTCCCTCAGTACTGACCCTCTGACAGTGGAGCGCTCCCTCAGTGCTGACCCTCTGACAGTGCAGCACTCCCTCAGTACTGACCCTCTGACAGTGCAGCACTCCCTCAGTGCTGACCCTCTGACAGTGCAGCACTCCCTCAGTACTGACCCTCTGACAGTGCAGCACTCCCTCAGTACTGACCCTCTGACAGTGCAGCACTCCCTCAGTACTGACACTCTGATGGTGCAATGCTCTCAGAGTACAGAGCCTCAGACAGTGCCGCATTCCCTCTGGACTGAACCTCTGACAGTGTGGTGCTCCCTCAGTACTGACCCTTTGACAGTGTAGTACTCTTCAGAAATGGCCTTCTAGTAATGAAGCAGTCCCTAACTACTGACTGTCCGACAGTGCGGTGATCCCTCAGTACTGACCCTCTGGCAATGCAGCACTCCCTCAGTACTGACTCTCTGACAGTGCATCACTCCCTCAGTACTGACTCTCTGACAGTGCAGCACTCCCTCAGTACTGACCCTCAGACTGCGCGGCACTCCCTCAGTACTGACCCTCTGACAGCGCAGCACTCCCTCAGTACTGACCCTCTGACAATTCTGCATTCCCTCCACACTGATCCTCTGATAGTGCAGCACTCCCTCAGTACTGACCCTCTGACAGTGCAGCACTCCCACAGTACTGACCCTCTGACACTGCTGCACTCCCTCCACACTGATCCTCTGATAGTGCAGCACTCCCTCAGTACTGACCCTCTGACAGTGCAGCACTCCCACAGTACTGACCCTCTGACAATGCTGCACTCCCTCCACACTGATCCTCTGATAGTGCAGCACTCCCTCAGTACTGACCCTCTGACAGTGCAGCACTCCCTCAGTACTGACTCTCTGACACTGCAGCACTCCCTCAGCACTGACCCTCTTTTTTCTATTTCATGGAGTCTTGTGGAAATGTGGAGACATAGGGCTTGCAGATTCTGAGGAAGTATGAGAGAGACACAGAAACCAAGCCCTGTCTGAAACTCTCTGTAATAGACTATTCAGAGGCACAGAGTCACAGAGATACACAGCTTGGAAACAGACCCTCCTATACAACGCGACCATACCAACCAGATATTCTCAACTCATTTCATTCCATTAGCTAGCGCTTGGCTGATATCCCTCTAAACCCTTCCTATTCACATACTCATCCTGATGGCTTTCAAATGTCACAATTGTACCAGCCCCCATCACTTCCTCTGGCAGCTACCTGCATGCCCTTGAATAAGTGCTCAAACATTCATACTGTCGATACAAACTCCAATAAACACCAACCTACGAAAGGCTATCATTGTCATCTTCAACCCACCCTTTGCTTCATCGTTATGCTGATTTCAGCACAGGTACAGAAACAGTCTTAGTGACCATCCACCGTCACCCGGTAATAAACTTATTTTCAAATGGGGCTTGTATGTGATTCCCACCCCCTCTAATAGTTACCTGGAAGGTGGGGGTGAGCTGTACTCTCCTTACTGCAGTCCTTGGGTGTCCCACAGTGATGTCAGGGAGGGAGCTCCAGGATTTTGACCTGAACCCTGTAAAGAGCTCTCTTACTGGAGTACCTTTTTAAAGTTGGGAAGTTAGTATAGACCAGGAGGACCCGAGAGCTGCTGTCCTGTCAGAGAGAGAGGCCTGGTGGGTCACACACCTCAAGTGAGGGGCGAGGTTGAGAATCAGGGGCCTTCATGGTAATTTCAGACATGATAGAGATTGAGCCAACAGTGTTGGCATCACGAACCTGTTAGCTGAGGTAAATGACTCCCCTTTGTAGCAGGGGGGATTCAATCCCTTGAACAGAGCAAGCTTGAGAATTCAACACTAAAACCAATCTGTACGGACCCGCTGGAGACCTGAAACATCAATACAGAGATTGCTGAAGAAGCTCAGCATGTCCGGCAGCATCTCTGATGGGAGAGGGAGAAAGAGACAGACAGAGTTCACCTTTTCAATCCAGTGATTTCTGCGGGAAAGTTCCTTCAGAACAGACCGTTTTGAGGAAGGGTCACTTGAAATGTGAATTGTTCCTCTCTCTCCTCACCGTTGCTGCTGAATATCCCCAGCCATCTGTTTGCTTGAGAATTTGATCTGACCTGATCCAAGCGTCATTGAGTCATTCAGTCTGTGCTCAATGCCCTGAGGCTGCTTCTGCTGAAAGTTGACAAACAGGTTTACGAGTAAAAAATGAGGTCTGCAGATGCTGGAGATCACAGCTGCAAATGTGTTGCTGGTCAAAGCACAGCAGGCCAGGCAGCATCTCAGGAATAGAGAATTCGACGTTTCGAGCATAAGCCCTTCATCAGGAATAAGGGTGTTTTGGGGATAAACATATTGGGGGATGGTTTCTAAGGTATTGAGGGAGCCCTACCTGTCAGTACAGGGTGCAGATGGTTGAAAGGTACAGATACACTTCATGGAACACAGAACAGTACAGCACAGAACAGGCCCTTCAGCCCACGATGTTGTGCCGACCATTGATCCTCATGGAACGTAAACTTAATGTACAAACCCTCAAATTCTGTGACCATATGCATGTCCTGCAGTCTCTTAAATGTCCCAATGGCCTTGCTTCCACAACTGCTGCTAGCAACGCATTCCATGCTCTCACAACTCTCTGTGTAAAGAACCCGCCTCTGACATCCCCTCTATACTTTCCTCCAACCAGCTTAAAACTATGACCCCTCGTGTTAACAATTTCTGTCCTGGGAAATAGTCTCTGGCTATCAACTCTATCTATGCCTCTCATTATCTTGTATACCTCAATTAGGTCCCCTCTCCTCCTCTTTTTCTCCACTGAAAAAAACTCCGAGCTCAGTCAACCTCTCTTCGTAAGATAAGCCCTCCAGTCCAGGCAGCATCCTGGTAAACCTCCTCTGAACCCTCTCCAAAGCATCCACATCTTTCCTATAATAGGGTGACCAGAACTGAACCCAGTATTCCAAGTGCGGTGTAACCAAAGTTTTATAGAGCTGCAACAAGATCTCACGGCTCTTAAACTCAATCCCCCTGTTAATGAAAGCCAAAACACCATATGCTTTCTTAACAACCCTGTCCACTTGGGTAGCCATTTTAAGGGATCTATGTACCTGCACATCAACATCCTTCTGTTCCTCCACACTGCCAAGAATCCTATCCTTAATCCTGTACTCAGCTTTCAAGTTCGACCTTCCAACATGCATCACCTCACATTTATCCAGGTTGAACTCCATCTGCCACCTCTCAGCCCATCTCTGCATCCTGTCAATGTCCCGCTGCAGCCTACAACATCCCTCTCTACACTGTCAACGATACCTCCAACCTCTAGGTCATCTGCAAACTTGCTGACCCATCCTTCAATCCCCTCATCCAAGTCATTAACAAAAATTACAAACAGTAGAGGCCCAAGGACAGACGCCTGTGGAACACCTCTCACCACAGACTTCCAGGCAGAATATTTTCCTTCCACTACCACTCGCTGTCTTCTGTTGGCCAGCCAATTCTGTATCCAGACAGAATTTCCCTGTATCCCATTCCTCCCGACTTTCTGAATGAGCCTACCATGGGGAACCTTATCAAATGCCTTATTGAAGTCAAGATACACAGCATCCACCGCTCGAGCCTCATCAACCTGTCTAGTAACATCCTCAAAAAACACAATAAGGTTTGTGAGGCATGACCTGTCCCTCACAAAGCCGTGCTGACTGCCTTTAATCAAACCATGCTCTTCCAGATGGTCATACATCCGATCCCTCAGAATCCTTTCTAACACCTGGCAGACGACAGACGTGAGACTGACTGGTCTGTAATTGCCCAGAATTTCCCTAACTCCTTTCTTGAAGAGAGGAACTACATTTGCCTCCCTCCAGTCCTCTGGTGAGGGTTGGGCTGGGGGCGGTGTGTAGACGGCGGTGAAAATCAGGTTTGGGGTGGCGTGTGGACGACGGTGAGGGATATGCTTGGGGCGGCGTGTGTACGTTGGTGAGGGTCTGGCTGGGGGCAGTCTTAGCAGGAGGTGAGGGTCAGGCTGGGGCAGTGGGTGGATGGTGGTGAGGATCAGGCTGGTGCCGGGATGTGGGCAGCGGTGAGGGTCAGGCTGAAGTCAGCGTGTGGGTGTCGTTGTGGGTCAGGCTGGGGGCAGTGGGTGGATGGTGGTGTGAGTCAGGCTGGGGGCGGTGTGTGGGTGGTGGTGTGAGTCAGGCTGGGGGCGGTGTGTGGACGGCAGTGAGGGTCAGGCTGGGGGCGGTGTGTGGGTGGTAGTGAGGGTCAGGCTGGGGGTGGTCTGTGTTGGTGGCAGTGAGGGTCAGGATGGGGGCGTTGTGCGGGTGGTAGTGAGGGTCAGGCTGGGGGCGGTGAGTGGACGGCAGTGAGGGTCAGGCTGGCGGCGTTGTGTGGGTGGTAGTGAGGGTCAGGCTGGGGGCAGTGTGTGGGTGGTAGTGAGGGTCAGGCTGGGTGCGGTGCGTGGGTGGCAGTGAGGGTCAGGCTGGGTGCGGTGTGTGGGTGGCAGTGAGGGTCAGGCTGGGGGTGGTGAGTGGGTGGTAGTGAGGGTCAGGCTGGGTGCGGTGAGTGTACGGCAGTGAGGGTCAGGCTGGGTGTGGTGTATGGACGGCAGTGAGGGTCAGGCTGGGGGCGGTGGGTGGGTGGTAGTGGGGGTCAGGCTGGGTGCGGTGTGCGGATGGCAGTGAGGGTCAGGCTGGGGGCGGTGTGTGGGTGGTAGAGAGTGTCAGGCTCGGTTCGGTGTGAGGGGGGAAGTGAGGGTCAGGATGGGGGCAGTGTGTGTGTGGTAGTGAGGGTCAGGCTGATGGCGTTGTGTGTGTGGTAGTGAGGGTCAGGCTGTGGGCGGTGTATGGACGGCAGTGAGGGTCAGGCTGGGTGCGGTTAGTGTACAGCAGTGAGGGTCAGGATGGGTGCGGTGTGTGTGTGGTAGTGAGGGTCAGGCTGGGTGCGGTGCGTGGGTGGCAGTGAGGGTCAGGCTGGGTGCGGTGAGTGTACGGCAGTGTGGGTCAGGCTGGGTGTGGTGTGTGGGTGGTAGTGAGGGTCAGGCTGGTTGCGGTGTGAGGGTGGCAGTGAGGGTCAGGCTGGGTGCGGTGAGTGTACGGCAGTGTGGGTCAGGCTGGGTGTGGTGTGTGGGTGGTAGTGAGGGTCTGGCTGGGTGCGGTGCGTGGGTGGTAGTGAGGGTCAGGCTGGGTGCGGTGTGTGGGTGGCAGTGAGGGTCAGGCTGGGTGCGGTGAGTGTACGGCAGTGTGGGTCAGGCTGGGTGTGGTGTGTGGGTGGTAGTGAGGGTCAGGCTGGGGGCAGTGTGTGGGTGGTAGTGAGGGTCAGGCTGGGTGCGGTGCAGGGTGGTAGTGAGGGTCAGGCTGGGTGCGGTGTGTGGGTGGCAGTGAGGGTCAGGCTGGGTGCGGTGAGTGTACGGCAGTGTGGGTCAGGCTGGGTGTGGTGTGTGGGTGGTAGTGAGGGTCAGGCTGGTTGCGGTGTGAGGGTGGTAGTGAGGGTCAGGCTGGGGGCGGTGTGTGGGTGGTAATGAGGGTCAGTATGATGGCGCTGTGTGTGTGGTAGTGAAGGTCAGGCTGGGTGCGGTGTGAGGGTGGTAGTGAGGGTCAGGCTGGGGGCAGTGTGTGTGTGGTAGTGAGGGTCAGGCTGGGTGCGGTGTATGGACGGCAGTGAGGGTCAGGCTGGGGGCGGTGTGTGGGAGGCAGTGAGGGTCAGGCTGGGGGCGGTGTGCTGGTGGTAGTGAGGGTCAGGCTGGGTGCGGTGTGTGGGTGGTAGTGAGGGTCAGGCTGGGGGCGGTGTGCGTGTGGTAGTGAGGGTCAGGATGATGGCGTTGTGTGTGTGGTAGTGAGGGTCAGGCTGGGTGCGGTGTATGTACGGCAGTGCAGGTCAGGCTGGCGGCGTTGTGTGGGTGGTAGTGAGGGTCAGGCTGGGTGCAGTGAGTGGGTGGTAGTGAATGTCAGGCTGGGTGCGGTGAGTGTACGGCAGTGAGGGTCTGGCTGGGTGCGGTGTGTGGGTGGTAGTGAGGGTCAGGCTGGGTGCGGTGTGTGGGTGGTAGTGAGGGTCAGGCTGGATGCGGTGTGTGGGTGGCAGTGAGGGGCAGGCTGGGTGCGGTGTGTGGGTGTTAGTGAGGGTCAGGCTGGGTGCGGTGTGTGGGTGGTAGTGAGGGTCAGGCTTGGTGCGGTGTGTGGGTGGTAGTGAGGCTCAGGCTGGGGGCGTTGTGTGGGTGGGAGTTAGGGTCAGGCTGGGGGCGGTGTGTGGGTGGTAGTGAGGCTCAGGCTGGGGGCGGTGTGTGGGTGGCAGTGAGGGTCAGGCGGGGGGCGGTGTGTGGGTGGTAGTGAGGTTCTGGCTGGGTGCGGTGTGTGGGTGGTAGTGAGGGTCAGGTTGGGGGCGTTGTGTGGGTGGTAGTGTGGTTCAGGCTGGGGGCGGTGTGTGGTTGGTAGTGCGGGTCAGGCTGGGTGCGGTGTGTGGGTGTTAGTGAGGGTCTGGCTGGGTGCGTTGTGTGGATGGTAGTGAGGGTCAGGCTGGGTGCGGTGCGTGGGTGGTAGTGTGGGTCAGGCTGGGTGCGGTGTGTGGGAAAG